>NW_025790178.1:0-5596 GCF_021130785.1 Homalodisca vitripennis
CACTGGAAGGTAATTTTTTTGGGTTTGTTTAAATAGTCAGGGACTCCCCCAAGCTGATATTTGCCAGCTGAGTTTCAGCGGGCAATCATTTACAAAACAGACTTCAAAAATATTATTTTATTTATTACAGCTGTTTTACATTAAATAAGTGGCATAAAAATTAATAAAACTAATTAAAAAATTTTTTATTCATCTATAGTCTAGTCATAAATAGAAAGGGTTATTTTATTTTGTATTTTAAAGAAACAGATAAATAACATTTCCCCCCAAAAATTGTATAATCTTGTTGATTATATAGTTTAGAATCAGCCAAGATATGGCAGAACATTATATATATATACAGGGTGAATTTAAGTTAGTGTCGAAAAATTTTTTGGGTGATACTACTCAGTATTATAGACCAAAATATGAAAAAAAAAAATCCCTATCCCATCTATCTTTTAACTATGGACCAATTTCACTATTTTTTTTAAAAAATCATGTTTTGTTTTCAATAAAACTCAATTTCCTCCATTATTTTTAATGTTTTTTTAATTCTGAATCCATTTTTGAAGTCTACACAAAATGTTACATGGAATAATGGAGAAAAATTGTCTTAAAAATAAGTTTGATACAAACAAATTGCTAATAAATCAATTCTTAAGTTTTTGGCAAAAACATTAAAAAGATATTAGACCCGAGGAATTAAATGAAGTTAATTCTGAAGGGAGGCCAATACCACAAAAAACTTGCCCATTTTGTGGGCTTTAAAATGACATAATGCAACGTTACTTTTATTTTCATCTTATACTGGTTTTTATAAAGAATCAGTAATGGAAAACAAGGTCTACTTAAAATATCACGGTGCCAAATACCCAGTCAAAATCGTGTTTGATTCAATAATAAATAAAAACATAGGATAAACACATAAAGAACCAGTTACAAAAAAGAATAATCATAAAGAAAGTAATCTACAAATTGCTTTCAAATTGCCTGCCCCCGTTTCTAATGCAGGCTCTCGCACGCTTCCTCATTGCCCTAACCGTCACGTTCAAAGAAAAACTTGTTACGCACTATTTGGGCAGCTAACTCAATCCGGTTTCTTAAGTCTTCCTCAGAGTTTACAGGGGTCGAGTAAAACTTCCTGTTTCAATAGTCCCCCAAACAAAGAAGTCCATAGGAGATAGGTCAGGAGATCTGGCTGGCCAAGCTACAGTTCCAGCGCGACCTATCCATGTCGGGTAATTTTGTCCATTAACCACCTGACGCACTTCATTGCTGAAATGAGGAGGAGCACCGTCCTGTTGGAAAACTATGTTGTCCCTCTGATTGTGGTCCATATCAAGTCCATCCAGAAGTGTGGGAAAGGGGTATGCTGTAAAAAGTCCAAGTAAACTTCACTTTTTAAAGGGTTTTCCTTGAAAAATGTGGGGACCCACAAGTTGGTTTCCCGATGACTCCTGCCCATACGTTGAGATGAAAACGTCTTTGAAAGGAACTTTCTCTTAAAGGGTCCTGGGATTTTGTTGGGGCCCAATGGTGCATGTTATGCGTGTTAAAAACACCAGCCCTAGTCAGGTAGACTCATCGGTGTACAAAATGTTTCTCAAAAATGATATTGTTCAAAAATCACTATTGAGCAGCCAGCGACAGAACTCTGGACCAAAGTCATTTGGTTCTAACGCTTGAACCTTTGTAAAGTGATAGGGGTGGAAGTTATTTTCGTGTAAGATTCCTAACACTTTACTCTGAGAAACACCAACTTCTCTGGCAAGTTGCGGCTGCTGACCTCAGGATTTTCTTGAACTAAATCTAGAACTCGTTCTTCTAACCCAAACATCTCGAAGAACAGGACCTACCTCATTACGCTGCCTGTGAACTGTTCTCTTCTTCAACAAACGCTGATGTAGCCTCGTAAAAACTTTATCACTAGGAACTCTACGATCTGGGTACCGAGCGTGGTATTCTCTCTGAGCAGCCAGAGCATTCCCGCCACAAAAACCATATACAAAATGCATCTCTGCATACTCTCTCGATGGAAATCCATGAAAAGCTACGACTCAAATAACTATTTTTAAGTGGATAGAGGTAAAGTCAGCTGAAAGACAAAAAAAAAACCTGAAACATGGGGTATTCCTTCATACTTGTGATGTAGAGATAAGATAGTCAGGAGTAAAAACTGATAAGATATGACAATCCGGAGGCAGGCAATTTGAAAGCAATTTGTAGATTACTTACTTTTTATGATTATTCTTTTTTGTAACTGTTCTTTATGTGTTTATCCTATATTTTATTTATTATTGAATTAAACACGATTTTTACTGGTTTTTTTGGCACCGTGATATTTTAAGTAGACCTTGTTTTCCAATACTGATTCTTTAATAACCAGTATAAGATGAAAATAAAAGTAACGCTGCATTATGTCATTTTAAAGCCCACAAAATGGGCAAGTTTTTTTGGGTATTGGCCTCTCTTCAGAATTAAAATTCATTAATTCCTCGAGTCTAATATCTTTTTAATGTTTTTGGGCCCAAAACTTAAGAATTTGATTTGTTAGCAATTTGTTTGTATCAAACTTATTTTCAAGACAATTTTTCTCCATTATTCCCATGTAAAATTTTGTGTAGACTTCAAAAATGGATTCAGAATTAAAAAAACATTAAAAAAAAAGGAGGAAATTGAGTTTTATTGAAACAAAAACATGATTTTTTAACAAAATAGTGAAATTGGGTCGTAGTTAAAAAGATATATGGGGTAGGGATTTTTTATTTTCATATTTTGGTCTATAATACTGAGTAGTATCACGCAAAAAATTTTTCGACACTAACTTAAATTCACCCTGTATAATATATATATATATATATATATATATATATATATATATAAAATATATATAACAGAATTATTTACAAAAAATGTAATATAGTTAAATGTCCTGTCCATAAGAGGTGGCCAGAGGAGTTTAGGAGCATTTTAGCATCGCCACTACATATGGACAGAGGAGTGCAACGACACGGCTCACAACAAAATATTCAGTGTTGTAGAGGATATGACCTTGGCCATAAGAGGTGGCCAGAGGAGTGCAAATCACAAGTACTGTCATGCGGGGAGGCAAAGGGTTAAAGAAGTGAGGAAGAAGTTTTTTTACAGTAAACTAGAAATGATTTCTTACTGCGCTAAAATTACTAACAAAACACATTGGTGGCATTTAGAATTTTTTTACTAATACAAAATTATAAAATATGTTGTACACGTAGTGGTTTCAGACCAACTAAATTAAAAAATAATTTAAAATACAAATTTAAAAATTAAAAATAACAAGAATTTATTTATTTTACGCATAACTACATTTATTTTGTATGTATTTGAAATTACTTGTCAAAAATATTTCCTGTATTTTGTAGGGCTTAGATTTAAAATGTTTGTATGACCTTTCATATTTACTATATTCTTCAAGCTACAGTACAGTCTTAAAATAAAAACATTTTTTTTTGCGGTAATAAGGTTTGAGTATGAAAAAGTATACTATAGTATATTTTTTTACAAATATTTACTATGTTTTACCATTATAATAAAAAGACTAGGTAACTACTTTTTTACTTGCTCCAAAAGAAATATGCTCTTGTATAAACGGTGAGATTTTTGCACTTGGACATTTGTGTAGACAGTAACCGAGCCAGGCCCACGCCGACATTGGCTGATTCACGTGTCGGCACGATGCGGGTATGTGTCCCAACCTTTTTTCCTCATTATTGCTATTGTTGTGTGTGCTTAATTTATATTTCAAGACAGTAAAAGAAAAATGTCTCCGAGCAACAATTTTTACGATGGATGCCTTGAAACTTCTGTGAAGTGGGGAGAAGGAAATAACATGTCTGCCAGGATATTTTTTTTTTTAAAGAGGCTTCAAATAGAAATATTAAAAGCGAAATTTTAAAAGCCAAGAAACAAAAGAAAATGGGGGTCCTTTTACTCCAAGGGAAATTTCACCGACCATACAGTAAGTTAAGGCTACGTTCACTTCTAGTGTGGTACAGCACTGATAAAAACCAGTTATTAGCCTACAAGGGTAAAATGAATTTTGAAAGAAAATGTTTCAATGCCGTTCAATTAAATTTAGTACATGAATACTGCTATAATAATTTTGAATAGAGTTTGGGGTGTAATAAAACACACATTTTATACATTTAAAGCTTTTTTTATTGATGCTCTTCCAATAAACCGGCGTAGAGACTATTCTTTACTTCACACTAGAAAGGAGGACCTGGAATGGATAGTAAAAAAATAAAAGTCAATGTATTTTAAGCTTAACACATTTAATAATTTAACATAGTTAACAATACAGCCTATTCTAAATAATATCCATGAAATTAGTTTTTAAAATACCAAGAGGAAGGCTTAATAAAAATCAATATTGTATATTTTCAAAAATTATTTTAGCTTGGTAATAAATATAAATGTTAAAAAAATATTATTTAGTAACAATATTAAATGTAAAAACAAATAGTAACAATTTATAATTTTAAACATTTTTCCAAGTTCTCTATGACTTTCATTAGTGGCAACCTCAAAAGTTAAGTACTAGAAAGGATTTGGTTTATAATGGATACAGACCCACAAATGAAGTTTTTCTATAATTATAGGTGGTAACTTAAAATAAAAAAGGAAAGGAAGCTCTCATTGACATATACATCACAAAAGTTTTTGATGAACAAGTCTTTATTTAAAAAAAATAGTGAACATTTTGTATACACGTGTAATGTACAAATGTTGTAATGTATAGAACCAGTAACACCATATAAATACAATAAGATATTAACTCTTAAAATGCATAATTATTTACAATTTTTTCATAAATCTGATGATTAAATTTCTTTATCATTTTATTGGGAATTAAACATCCATTAGGATATTACTTACGATTTCATTTTATACTGTAGTCAAACTTAACGTGTTGAATATTCACACAAACATGAAAAAAAGTTACTTTATAATCTGTAACTAAAACAGACTAATGGAGTATTTATGTTAAAATTAGGATTTTGCTAGTGGTGAAGCTAAATATTGAATTTACACCATTATCAGATTGTTGACTCTCAAAATTTTGGGGGAAACATGGAAAGAAATATTTCAAAATAACTCTTTAATGTTCTTTGGAAAATTCATGTTTTTTTATTAGAAACAAAACAAAGAGATGTTAAATGTAAGGAGGATGTATTAAAGGGCTCAATAACAGTTCCATCCGTGTACGTACTGTGAGGGTCATAAAATTACCTTATTTATTTTAATGCGGGGAAATTAAGAATTTTTAAGATATTCCATTCATTATTCTAGCTGTGTGTTTTTTCTTTTAATAAAATGAAGTAATAAACCTATTACCTACAGTTTCGAATTAAAATGCTTGGTAAAAGTTAATAGTTTGCATATGAAACATCAATCCTTTACTGCTGTTTTAAAATAGCTTTTTATTTACTTTATATAACTTCTTCGTATTTATTCAAAATAAACCCCCATAAAAATCCAATAGTGGGTATAGTTTATGTTAAAAAAAAAAACCATAGGGATTTTTCAATAACTTCTGTTTTCAGTAAATTCTTAAAAACTGTAATGGAGAAAG
>NW_025790179.1:0-5654 GCF_021130785.1 Homalodisca vitripennis
AGTTTTCAATTAATTTAAATTTGGTATTTTACGCAATTCTAGTGTGTTATTGAGTTAAACAACAGAAAAGAAGATTCAAACTAATTAAAATATTTCTTTACTTTGGCTTCCTCAATGTATTAAAAATTTTTAAATATATCGTGTGTATTATATATATATATATATATATATATCCACGATATATTTAAATATTTTTAAATACATTGAGGAAGCCAAAGTAAAGAAATATTTTAATTAGTTTAAAATCTTATTAGTTTGTATATATATATATATCTAATATATATACAGCCGCATATGTAACTGACTGACTGACTGCCCTGACTGACTGACTGACTGACTGATAGGGTATACAAATTCTAACCCACTTCCAACGTGCTGGAAACACCAAATTTCGCACACACGTACCCTGGAATCTTAAAACACTGGGAAAAGTCTGAAAACCGGATTTTTTTACCTTTGAAACCCCTCAAAAAACTCGCGAAGTGACCCCTGTTTTGGCCTTGCAGGTTCCCTTTGAAGCCCGATAGCGGGCGAACCGTTGGAGCTAGCTTCGATCTGACAAAAAAATTCATAATCAGGAATGAAGTGATCTAAAAAAAAGGTCCAGTGACTTTTTGCTATATCTCCATCGGTTTGGCCGCAAAACGCGATTAGATTAAAATATTTTGAAAATTTTCTTTCCAAAAATTTACCTTTCGGGCTCGATAGCGGCTAAACGGTTGGTAGTAGCTCAAAACAAATTTTAAATGGGATTTAGTAAATGGCGTGATTACAAAAAAAGGTCATGAAAACTTTTTGCCCTACCTCATGGTTTTAGCCGCATAAGCGTTTTTAAAGTATTGATTTTCAAAGTTTTACGTGATATTTTGTTTTCTGGGTTTTATTGCGGCCAAACCCCTAATTGTAACACAGAATAAAAAATTTGATTTTATTACTAATTAACGCGATCTACAAAAAACGTCCAGTGACATTTTGCTCTATCTCCATTGGTTGGCTAATAAATGTAAATATTACGTAATTTCTTTTTAATAACTTTGTTTCTAGAGTCGATAGCGGCCAACGGTTAGTTCTAGCTTAAATCTAAAAACTTTTATGACTAACAATTGATGGGACCCAACAAAAAAGGTAATATAATTATTTGTTGTATGTCCTTTTAAATAAGCCAGAAAAACGCTATAAATAGCTAAATATTTGTCATAGATTGGCAATTTTGGAGTTTTTAAATTATTATGTGACTAATATTTGTGTACTTCATTCCAGATTCAGTTTGCACTTGCTTTGCTACGTTAACGGGTGAATACAACCCACATTAGAAACTGGCTGAGCGTTAGCTAAGCGTCAATAGTAGATAGGGACAGAGAAATTTGTATTATGTTCACAGACACAAACACCCTCTAAAATAGGCATTAACCCCGGTAATATTAACCCCCCCCCCGAGGATTTCCTGGTAGGCCTGATAACCTCCTGAGTACCTTAAACCCCCTGATGTGTTAACCCCCCTGGTAACATTAAACCCCCCTAGGGAATTTCCTGGCATGACCTCATGTCCGAATTTTGGAATTTCCCGGCATGACCTCATGTCCGAATTTTACCAATTACCAATTCTCTTTAACCCCCCCCCCGGGAAGTTCCTGGTAAGACCAGATAACCCCCTGGTGTCTTATCCCCCGGTAACGTTAACTCCCCCTGGGAATTTCCTGGCATGACCTCATATCCGAATTTTATCAATTTACCAAATCTCTTAACCCCCCTGGGAAGTTCGGGTATGACCCAGATAACCCCTGACGTCTTATTCCCAGTAACGTTAACCCCCCCGGGAATTCCTGGTATGACATATGTCCGAATTTTACCTATCACCTGAAAAATTAAATAACATAGGTCCAAGATAATTCCGAATTCCGCTTATCCCGAATCTGGCCACACCCGAAAGGGGGCCTGGTGTGTTTCATTAACCCCCGATAACATTACCCCCCCCCCGGGATTTCCTGGTATGACCAGATAACCTCCTGAGTAAATTAAACGCACTGATGTGTTAACCCCCCTGGTAACTTTAACCCCCCCAGGGAATTTCCTGGCATGACCTCATGTCTGAATTTTACCATCACCATATCTCTTAACCCCCCCTTGGAAGTTCCTGGTATAACAGATAACCCCTGATGTCTTAACCCCTGGTAACGTTAAACCCCCCCCGGGAATTTCCTGGCACGACCTCATGTCCGAATTTTACCAATCACCAAATTGCTCTTTCCCCGAATTTGCAAGCGTACATCATGGGGGCCTGGGGGCGTAGCCCCAGCGAGCCGAAGGCGAGTCTAATATACTATACCCGCCGCATGTGAAACTGACTGACTGACTGATATATGTATTCAATATTCGAACCTACTTCTAGAAGTGCTAGAAAACTTGAAATTTGGCACGGAGGTTACCCTTTAAAACCGTGAAACCAACAGGAAAAGTCTGAAAACAGGGAATACTGAATTTTAAACCCCTCAAAAAAATTCGCAAAAAAACGCGCCATTTTAACCCTTGCAGGCCTTTTTTGTAAGCCCGATAGCGGGCGAACCATGTGGAGCTAGCTCGGCGGATCTGATGAAAAATCGTTATTCAGGAAATGAAGTGAACCCTAAATCCAAAAAAGGGTCCAGTGACTTTTTGCTCTATCGTCCCATGGTTAAAACGCGACAAAAACGCTCGAATATTTGACATTCCAGAGATTTTTTCGCCCAGAAATAATGTTTTGGGGCCCGATAGCGGCCGAACCGTTTAATCAGTAGCTCAAATCACTTATTGACCCATCAAATTAGCAAATTCCGCGATCAACAGAAAAGGTCAAGTGACTTTTTTTTTGGCCCAATTTCCATTGGTTTTGGGCCGAAAAACGTGATTATGTGTAATTTTTTTTTTGTAATTTTCCCAGCGTGAAAACTTTGTTTTTTTATGGGGTCGATAAGCGGCCGAAACCATTGGTCCGGAGGGCAAAATACACCAAAGTTTATTTATAGGAAATGAAGTGAATCTACATAAAAGGTCCAGTGAACTTTTTACAACTCTATCGTTCACATGGTTATTAAGGCCGTAAAAAACGTGATTATGTCGAAAATATTCACTCCCCATAAAAACTTACATTTTGGGCTCGATAGTGGCCGAACCGTTTGGCCGTAGCTTAAATTCAATGTAAAAACTTTTCATAACTAGCTTATTTATGAAATCAACAAAAAAGGTCCATTAGCTTTTTGTCGTTTATCTTTCCCGTAAGCCTGGTTAATGCTCTAAAAGGCAAATTCTTTGTTCTCATATTTTATGTGTTTTAAATCTTGGCAAACTATAATTTAGTGCGATTCGTGCTGGTTCCAGATTGACCTTGTATTTACTACGTTACCCGAGTGACTAAACCCCCCCCTCCACGTCGGGAGTTCTGGCTGAGCGTTAGTGAAGCTTCAATAGTAGATAGGGACAGAGTATCTTTTTATTATGTTCACATACGAACAACACCCTCAATAAATTAGCGCGAATCTGAGTGTTTAACCCCCGGTAAACACCACCCCCCCGGGGATTATCCTGGTATGACCAGATATCCCCCTCCTGAATAAATTAAACCCCCTGATGTGTTAACCCCCCCCCATTGGAATTTTCCTCGGCTTGACTAGATAATCTCCTGATGATATTAAACCAACTGTTCAACTTAAAATACTGCCCTTAAGGTCGGTCTTTTTATGTATGTTTGTACTAAACAATTCACGATAGCTGACCAGTGCAGGACTTTTCTCCCGAGCTCATATCCCTGGCTAAACCAAAGGTCGGCAAGCTAAAATCTGAGCGACAGAAATATAAATTATTCCGACAAGAAAGGTCCAGTCAAACTTTTTCACGTAATCTCTAACGTTTAAGCCGCAAAACGCCCTCAAAGTCAAAAGGTATTGGGATAAATCGGAAAATTAAACTATGGTATACAATACGGTCCTCATGACTTTGGTTAAAACCAAATGCTCATTGTCTCCAAATTTCACGAAACACATAACGTAACTCTTCTACCACATCAATTGATTAATATAATACACCACACATATTTTGGCTGAAGCGTTTAGCGAAGCATTACGACCCTAAAGAATTCTCGGAGAACGGATACATAAAATTTGGAAACTTCCCTGTCTGAATTAAGACCAATCACCGAACTACGCTTATCCCCGAATTTAGCCAACACCCAAATGGGGGCCTGGGGGTCGGAGCCCCCCAGCGAGCCGAAGGCGAGTATATAAATATAATGATATATATAGAATACTAGAACAAGGAATCAAAATAATACGAGTCTTTAAAATCACATTTTCAATTGGGAATTATAATAAAATTCAAATAAATCATAAGATTTAATAAAATTAGAGAGTAATATTGGAAAAAAACCTTGGCTGATTTGTTATAATTATTTTAAATGATTAGTAAGGTTTAAACTATAGTAAAACATGATTATTACAGTTGAGACAAAACATTGCCCATATAAAAATTCGTGTATAGTCTATGTTTTAAACAAGACAAAATTTGACACCTTTTTAAAAAATTCTTAACTTTAAATTTAAACATTTCGTAATTATAATAAATATTACTTCTAGTTTTAAAAGACTACTAAATATAACATAATGGTTATCTACCCATATTGTGTTACTGATGACTTAGTAATATTACTAACACAGGGTTCTGCAACATTTTTTTGAATTTTGGATTGGAATAATTTATATATATTAGTACACCTTTGCAGATAGGATAATTCACAAGAGTAAAACGTTCACTGTTACAATTCAAAGACTCAGGTGTATTTATAGCAGCAGGAAATATACTCAGAGATTTGTTAACGACATCCATCAGCAGAAACTCAGATGGCTTATTGAAGTCGAGGCTTTACTCAAAGCTGGATAAATGGCTTTTGAAATTACGGGTGTTTAGGAGATTACACCTCAATTATTGAATAGAACAAAATATAACTATCATAAGTTTTTGTAATTAAGCCAATATATCTCTTTTTCTTTAATTCTAATGACGTATCAATTTAGGTAATAATACTTCAATATAATTATTACTATTAAATGCTTTATGAATAAAAACATAGCGTGGGATTTTTATTACTTTTCAATCCACTTAATTGCTTATCCAATACCTTACACTTTATTGCACGTATTGTAATGTTTCCTTAACTGAACACTTATCAATATACACTCCATAATACAAAATGTAGGTAAAGTTGTTTTTAATAAATACTGAAATTGCCTACTTGCTCAGGTAGTAAGTGGAATTATCTCTTTCTCCCCACAAATGGACTTTTTTTAGTATCCGATTATCCAATCAATGAATCCGATTTTAACCAGGCATTCATGACCAAAAATAGTTTGAATCCATTTATCTCCATTTTGCCAAAACTAATTTGATGCCTCTTTGAGCGCGAGGGTGACAGAATCGTCTATTTATTCAATTTTATTATAAGAGATACAGATAGCCGCACTTATATAGCTAAGGACATCTAGGTGATGCCAGTGGTGACGGGCGTTTTTGGAATTATATATGTTGGCGTAAGACTAAACAATAAGTTAATTCAAATAACAATAACTATCGTTTCTAAACAAGTATTATCAACGTATTAGTGGAAACTTCAGTTAAATTTATTCCTT
>NW_025790180.1:0-5786 GCF_021130785.1 Homalodisca vitripennis
AAAATTAGAGCAAATGGGTTAACGTTTTTGTTCGTTCAATTTTATTCATACTATCCCTTCTGGCAAACAATATTCATTACTTAAATGATCCAATTGTAACGATCGCAAAGAGTTTGCCTTGAAATTGCTAGAAACGGGGAAAAGATCTTCCTTAATTTCCAGAGGTTCGAGACAAGCCTTATATTTTCATCATTCATTACTGCTAATAGAATTTCACCAGATCGCATCTTCACTGTTGTCGCTTTTCGATAACAATAATCCTGCAATTACTTGGTCTCCTACATCAAACATTCCCTGTAACGGCTTCTAATTACTTAACTGGAAGACTCAGGTTTTTATCAAAACGAAAGAGAAATTATTCAACAGCGACGCGCGCCATCAAGCGGCCTCTCGGTGAACTAATCCCGCGCCGACCCCAGTCAAAAGATACTCTATCAAATTATCCGAGCGCAGTTAATATTTTCGATTGGCCGTTAGAGCTGGCAGCAGACGGGATTTCGCCCCCGGGGAAGAAGACAGGCGCTGCTAATACCATTCGTCTGTCAATTACTCTTTTATTCTCGACTTCATTACTCCAGTCAGCTGTTTGCAGGCTTATCGTCTTCGATCGGAGCAGTTTTGCCAACGAGATAATCGAATTTACCTGTCGTGATCAATGAAGGATCCCTTAGTCTTTATTCTTGTTTTCATCAAAAACTTGAGAACCTCTCATTGCTCGATGTAACATTTTTTGATCTGTGTCACATTGTGTTACTTTTTCTGACAAATGTTTCTGCATAAAACGGTGCTTTAACTAATAATTAATTTTACCCTATATGCCATTAGGGCGAATCTATACGCGATCAAAAGATACTTTCTTACAAAAATTGGTTTATAAAGTTAATGGACTTGTTCGAGTAAAACCCCAAAGTACAAGTAAGTCACAATAACTCGATTTAAGTAAAGTTTTAAATTGAACATTCTACTTAGTGACTGCGTCTTATAACGGTGTTGGAGAGGAATGCATAATTCCTACTTTGTCTATAATACAACGCGGCAACCCGGGTGTTACTGAGTTGCACATAATAAACGTTACAACGTTACAATAGCATTTTGTATAGGTGATTGTGATAGCAGTAGCTGAGACTTTTCTGGAAATACAGCGTTGAGGCTAAATTACATACACTGTTCGTTTTACAAGATTTCTTGAGATGGAGCATGAGTCCTCGAAGACTGAATTGGAGTCTGACATCACGGCTGCTTAATAGAATCATGAATAGGTTTCTCAATATGACCAAGTGGACCATTGACACAAAATTTGTAATAATGCTCGTAACATGAAATATCCAGCAGAAAACCCCCCGAATAGACCATGACCATCCATGTCACTCGTATTACTTGACGTATATATAAACTTAGTAAAATGTAACCAAAAGTATTAAACAAAATGGTTTTACAATGTTAGGACATCTAATTTCCAGTTCACATATCTGTGATAGAACAAACAAGTGATACCCAATTCTCAGAATCAGATCTGTACTTTCTACTATAACAACAATAATAATAATAATCTTTATTGCATGAAACAATTAACAATAATTGTATTGCAAGCGTCATATAGAAATAAAAGCCCTAATCTAATAACTTAATAATAATAGTAAAAATAATAGATAAGTAAATATAAAATATAAATTACTTTTTGGATACGTGGACACCTGTCGCCGTTTCCTCGATAGTGGCCAAATTTTCTTGGATATCAAAGGGGAGTTGGAAACATTGTTTAAATGTTAGTGAAGACTATCCCAGCGACCCATCGCAAACTCGTCAACTGAGTAAAATGCCTTAGACACTAAGAAGTGTTTTAATCGAGATTTAAATTGTTTGCGGTTATTGACGCGTTTGATCTCTTCAGGAGCCTATTGTTTAGCATTAAACCAACCTGAGATGGCAAGCATTCAAAAACAGTAGTTCTGTGCTGTGCCATACGAAAGTTGTCCCGGCCTCTAGTTCCGTATTGGTGTACGTCGCTACCCGAAGTGAGACGCACTTGAATCGGCAGTATAGCACGACGTCGAAAATGTACAGGCTAGGCAAAGTCATAGTTTATTAATCTGTGTAAATTCTGGGCATTTAAGATTGGCATAATGGTCAATAAAACCACAGAAAAGTATCTTTGAAAGTCGAATATCACAGTATAACCCTAAAATAAGGGCAGAATTTGGTAAAAGAATACAATTGCTCAACCTAAGACTAAATATAGACTACAATAAAATACAACTAACATAAAACCTAACAAGCCTACACCAAAATAAATACAAACATGGACACTGTCGTTTATATGATAAAACTCGATTAGAGGAATTCACTTTTTGGATAGAGACAAGACATATGTCATACATCGTTTATGGAACCATAATTTTGAAATGAAAACTAACTATTCTACCATGGGGAGGGGTAAAATCACTATTAAGCCTCAAGTACCATTCTAAATACGGACACGATCGTTGGCACCTGTGTATAACAAGACTACAAGATCACAAGAATATGATCGTGTATTATTCAGTCAAAACTATTTAAAAATTGTAACTTCGAGGAATCTGAATTTAATGAAACTGTGTAAGACTATTATACCAGACGTGATCTCAAATTGACAATAGTGAAAAATAAAAATATCAATATTTTTGAATATCTAATATGACAATAAAAAATATATAATGTTGGTTCAACGTAAAATGTTTATCTCATAAGCTGCCAACTTAAATAATAGGATACAGCATATACGAATCTGAAACAACGCAGCTTAAAATATCTTGTACGAAGGGTTGAATTTACGCAAATTTCATATCATGCTTAAAAGACTTCCTGGTAAAATATGCAGCAATCGATACTTTGCTCAAACGAACTGTAACCACTAATTCACTATATACTAAGCTAAAAACGAATAAGAATATTTAAAATATTTCAATGAGATAAATGTTATTACGAGTGCAGCATTTAAATCGGAAATGATTCCCAAATGCGTTAAATTAAATGTGATATGATTGAGATATTTTTCAAATACCGATTCCTTAAAATATAAAAACTAATGTGACAGTCTATGTATTTTTTAACGTACTATACTATTCATTGAAGGGGGAGCTCTTCTTACTGGAATACGGTATTTTCTAATAATTGATGAAAAAAGTAACAATGATCCAATAATTTTATTTTTATACACGAGGCATAAAAATACCACCTGACGATGCCATCCTTGATGTTGAAATGCATCGTGTATAAAAATAAAATTATTGGATAATTGTGATTCTATTTTTTATCAATTAATAGAAAAAAGTACTATGTGTTTTTCCAATTCATTTGTTGAATAAAGAGGAATGGATACACACACTAATACACAAAAATAACATGTTTTGTAGGTTCACTTTTCATAGATGAATACACTTCAAAGTATAATGTTTGTATGAAAAAATCGATATTTTTTTAACGTTATTTCGTTTTTATTTCATTTAAATTTTGATAAAAACGAATATGTTTAAAAAATAAATACAAGAAATAAATTAATTATTCTATTTAACTAAGGGAAGAAGCAAACCAAGGCGACCTTTAGTCATGGATAGTGTGTGTTTTTTAATATTTGGTAAAAAGGTACAAGATTTTAAGTAGAGCACGTTTCTATTATATTCTATTTAAACAAATAAATAAGTGATAAAAAAAATTATGGTTGCCTGTAAAGTCGGTTTTTAGGGCCCGAAGATTTTACGGGGAAAATTTGTCTTTTTCTGGGTAGAATATTTATTGATGTGAATATTTTTTAAAATTGCACAATAGGAACAAGGAATTGAATGAAAATAAGAATTGCACAAAATTTTAACTATAGAAATATATTTTGTTTACTAAAAATTGTACAAAATTTTTAAAATTTAAATTTAAAAAATTTGTTATTGTAAATGGTAAAGTTGAAAAAAAAACATTTACAAAAATTTGGGAAATTTTGGGAAATTCTTGCTAAACACAGTTAAATTCAAAACTCCGCGCGTTTTTGATTGGTGGGGTTTGGGGTTCGTTTGTTTGGTCGCACTGTTAGGGGACGGGGTTAGAGGTTAAAATTTTGTTTTTTTAAATGTTTGACTAGCAAAAACGCGCTGTTTCTTCTAAATTTCGACTGAATTACGATTGATTGCAGAGTGTTTTAAAACTAATAATTTATTTAAAACCACTATAAAACATTTGTCAATAGTATGACATAACCTAAAAAATCTTTTCTCAACTTTTGTGTAAAATTGTCAATCTAAAAATTTTAATCAATCAATCATAGTTTCCGAAAATGAAATATCAGTGTAAAATTTTATTTCCCTTTTAATTTTGTGTTTTTTGTAAATGACGAATCTAAGCACCCCAAACATTTTCACGAAAAAACTTATTTAAATCTGCTTTACCCCGTGCGGCGGACCCACAGTTATCTGCTTTATCCCGTGCGGATCCGTGCGGCGGACCCACTGGACGGGCATCGAAAACGTTCCCCGGGCGTTCATTTTTTTCAGGAGTGACTCCGAGCCGCAACCTAATTTAAAAACGTTGTCACGTCAAAAAAACCCTTTAATTTTAATGTCTTTATGTGGTTTTTTACGGATATATTAAATTAATGTTTATATTTACATTATAGTTATATAAGTTTTATAACAATTACAGTTAATTGTAACGTATGATAATTATCACAACATATTTAAATGGCAACTAGAAAGCAACTATATTCCTTGCTTTTCACATTTTTTTTTAATTTCCTAACAATAAGTTTTGTAAAAATTCCCCCATTTTTAAATTTGAAGTTTTTTGATATAATTAACTTTTACCTAGTTTTTTCCCCAGTGGGTGGAGTACGCTACACCGTGTATCAGGATTCGCTAAGATTGCAAGTAAACCCTTTTAAAATTTTATATCTCATTTTATTTTTAAAAAATTTTTTTATAGTTAAAAAATGGAGAAAAAAATGTACGTCCGCCCCGGGGAGAAAGAACGTGAAATTGTGTTAGCCTGCTAAAAAGATAAGCTTCAATGAGCTCATCATATACCGTGGTCGGAAACATGATCATCATAAAAATCATACTTGTCTATTTAATAATGATGATCCAAACAAAACTTCAAGTCTACCCGATGCATTTTTTCTAAAAAATCTTGCTACACGAGGGCACTCATTTCATTCACATTGTTTTTTCATTCAGTTGAGTTTCGTTATAAAAGTCTGCATAGAAAGCTACCAAAAGATGATGTTGGGGGTTTGTTAAAACTGTTGTGCTACTATGTTTGCGTGTTTTTAAAAAGTTTATATCCTATTCGCCCAAATTTTTTTTACAAAAACTGTTCACTTACAATTTTCTCTTTTTCTATCGTGGTTTTCTAATGAGGGCCAGTGTAAAAAAAAATTAATTTTTAAATTAAAAAATTAAGTAATCTTCCTTTTTATTAATTTAAAAAGTCATAAAATTTGAGTTTATATGCGGGAATTTCATTTTATTGACTTATTTAAAAGTGGTTCAAATTTTTAACCAATGTATGTGTACATCTTTAAAAGATATATACAACAGATAGAGTTTGCAAGCTTATAGTAGGATCCCAAAAAACTAAAAAAATATTTGATTAAAAATTAGGACTTAAAAAAACTTTAAAAAATTTTACATTGGAGAAATTTTTATAGCTAATTTTAGATGAAAACACAATAATAAATTATACACATAGGGTCAATTGTCAAGAATTGTTCAAATTGTATATTTGAGTATACAAAGGGATGTTTTGTGAGGCAAAAAATAACTTTT
>NW_025790181.1:0-5130 GCF_021130785.1 Homalodisca vitripennis
TTGTAATGGAATAATAATAAATAACGAACTTGTAATTTTGATCTCATTATTCTCTATTAGTATCCATTTACGTAATATTTATAATTTTTAATACGGTACAAAAAGTTTTTAGCCGTCACAGACATATTACCATCTTTGATATTATTATTAATACTATCAAGAAGTCAATTATTGACTAATATTCTACAAGATGCTTGTAAAAAGCACCAAATTTACTAGTAAAAGGTTCCATTTTCATCCATCAGCTTATTTCTATTCTCTTTACAAACTCTCAAAACTGTTCAAAGTACGGCCCGAGGCGAATAAGATATTATATTACGCCTTAGACTCTTCTCCGTTAATGATTTTTACTTTGTAATATTTTAATAAGCACTTTGGCTTTCTTTGGCCCAATAACTCCATAATCAGTTAATAAATTTTATATCTCGATTAAGTTACTGCCACTCGTGTAGTATGAAATAATAATTAAAATATGCTATTATTATTTAAAACTCGAAAAAAGGTATTTTAAAATAAAAGTGTTAGTGAATTATATTTTGAAAAATTAAAATTTTTCAAAATAAATTTATGATAATTGTAATAAACGTGTACAATTTATTATTAATTCAATAATTTCCACATATATATATATATATATATATATATATGTGTGTGTGTTATATCGATGAAATTCCTCTAAACGTAAGCTGAAGTTAATAAAATAAATTAATATACCTGAAATACATAATCGTAACAGTTAAAGTTACAAAATAAGTCCATTCGTCTTTGGACAAATTAAATGTATATACCAAGTTTAAAGTATCCAGGGCCATTTTTCAAAATTTATTGCAGAGATGGACAGACAAGACGGACTAAAAACGACTCAATTTCTAGAAGAGCCTGTCAGGGCCTTCCGGCTCAGGTGGAAGCATTGGTATATTTCAAGACAACTGGAATATTATTCATTTATTTCATGGGGATTTTTAATGCACTCAATAAGTCAAGAACCGCTGAGAACTAAAAAAAGTATTTCAAACGAAAAGTTTAAAAAAATGTTCGAAATAAAAAATTTCAAGAATAATATTCATCTATAACATTTCGATTTTTTAAATGTGCAATTTTTTATATTTCACATTTTAGTGGTTAATAATAATAATGAGTTAATAGAAAAAATTTAATATAAAGTAATTTAATAAATTTTATTACTTTGACAATAAACTTAACACTTTCAAATATCTTTATTAGGTACCTAAATTATTCCTTCTCCATTATTTATTAAATAGCGTATATGAGAATTGTGAGTCACCGTCACTTACCCAGATACAAGAGGATGCCGTGGGCCGCCAATGATGTGTGAACCCTATCCACGCAACCACTACACCTCAGAACAACGGCGTCATATCTCACACCCCGTGTACAACAGGTACGGTGCTTGTATATTCAAATTTATTCATTACTTTCAATCCATATTCATAAACAGTCATAATAATTTAAGCGTACAATCTCCTTCTACATATACAATTAAGCCCCAGTCCTAGATAATTATTTTATTGTCTTTACTGGTAGAAAAACAAATTACATACTTTTATGACAATACATAATAAAAAGATTTAGTTGCTAAATAGCTAATGAGCAACACCCAAAACTAATTTTTAGGAAAACACGCACGAAAGCTTTTTAAATATTCTATAATATCATGCTGCATCTTTTATTTATCTCGTACGTAATATCAAGTGCATTTCCGTCTAGGTTGTATGTGTTTGTACCATTACATTTTTAAATAGATCCACTTCATTCATCTGCACATTAGATCACGAAACAGCGAACTATGTAAATGTTTGATTCAATTGAAATGTTGAGTATAGCTCCAATTCACCTTCTGCTTAGTGCAGTCTGAGATCTGTAAAAGACTACTCTCATGGAATCTGGAGTCGTTATTCGTCTAAAGGGCTGCATCAATACTAAAAAATCTCACAAGAGCAAAAGATCGATCCAGCAGGGCCTGCTTTTTCCCCTTCTACGAAGTGGGGGGGGAAACGAGTTCCCACACTCCAAGGTCAGCGTCCGTATTGTAGATGCTCAAGATCAGAAGTAGATGGGTTCCGAATAAAAGTGAAGCAACTTCTAAAAACACGAGAAACTTGAGAAAAACTTCCGACATCTTTATTTGTAGTTTAATTTTGACGATTGAAGGGTTATGAAGGAAAGAGGTTTTTTCGGGCATTTTCCATCGTTCGGTGATTTTTGTCACTGAATGAAGGAAATTTTCGGAAAATACATTTTTCTACAACCAATTAAAGTTAAGCAATCCTAAAATGAACCCTAAGCCAAGTACAAAACGCGATGGCACATAGTGTACCTTTAGTATACAAAACATGGAAATATGTACTAATACCATGCATTTTATCTTAATTAATATAGTACATATTACTAGTTTACAGCTTCCATATGCACCTTTTTCCATTCTTATTAAGCTTAATAAGAAAACTGGTCCCAGTTTGCTCAGTCTAGGGGGTGGGAAGGGTAGGTGTGGTTTTACAAGTTAACGGCGTAGTAGAGTTTAACTGTTAACGGTACTATCCGAGGGCGCCACCTTGTTTCCAGTAGTAGTGTGGTAGGAGAACGGAGTCAGAACAAGGAAAAGACCCGTTACTGAATGATGTTGTAAAATTAATGACCTTATAACCAACCAAAGTAAGAGTGAGTTAAATACAAGGTAAATTTAAGAAAAGGAAATACATGTAAGAAAGCTAAACTCATTCAATGTAATCATTAAGTTTAGAAAAATTCTAAGAGCCTGTTTTTTTTATTGCACAAGAAACATTTATCAATGAAATATTTATTAAAATTATGTATTTTTACATTTCATATCATGGAAAAAGGTTTTGATTACCATTTCTGTATTTGGATCTCAACAGTCTGAGGGTACAGGTAACCCTTAGATTTATCAATACAATATACCCTAAACACCAGTAATTATACACTAAACAACATTACCTTGGCCGGCCACTAGTACTTCTGGTATTTTACCCATAGATATCAATCAAACAATACTTACATAAACTAGACACATATTTACACAAAGCACATTAAACATCAATATGTATCCAATAAAGAAAGATATTTATAAGTAATTATTCAACTACGTAGATCACAACCATACGCCTCCGTAAGGGCTCACGGTCAAGGGAGGAAGGCATAGTAGCAGGTATAGCACGGGCACTGGGTGGGTAGTGGTACGCAGACCTATGTGGAGGCACACAAACCGCTCCCGAACAAATCCCTGAGCACAATTCAGACAATAGAATCTACAAAAATATTTGACACTAAAAGATGTATAATAGTTGCTTCAGAATAGCACGTAAAATTTTATGTTAACAATAATAACAATGAAAACTAAATTATTCCGTGAAATAATCTTAACATGAAGTATTTTGAGAGATATATAATCGGTTTGTAATGTAAATACCCCAAAAATTAACTATTAGTCAATTACTCAATCTACAGTAGTCAATATAATGAGATATAGTTAATTAAATTCCAAAAATAAATTATTAACTAAAATAAGCTTTAAATAGAATTCACTTGAAAACATCTTTTCGTATTTGTTTCCTATTCTACCAAATGCCTTTTCTTACTTACATTTTGACCAAAGCACGTAGCATAAATTACCAACATTTATTATCCTGAATTTACAAACAACAGCAAAAATAAAAAACAGAACTAACAGATAATTTTTAAATTATAGGCCCACACAACACATATTAATTACCGAAAGTACATTTGTTTGTTATTTTTAAATTGCATTATTTAAAATAAAAGTTTGCTAACCCATTGCAACAACATATGTTTGGATCTAAGAAAATATGAACCATTAAAACACTATGATAATATTTACAATCTGAAAGGATTTATAATTTAATGAGATCCAACTTACAAATTAATAAAGGCCTCAAGTAATTTTCTGCTTCTTAATTTCACTAATATATTTACTCTGGTTGGTTGGAGAAAAGAAAAAATTAATTCCAAGTATCTTGTATTTCAAAAAGTATTATATAATTTTCTTGGTAGCACACATTATTTGACTTAAAAGAATATTTAAAATACATCACCTTGGCAACATATCCAGTAATGGGCCAGGAAGGGAGCAATGTAGGTAAAGACATTATAGATAATCTCCGTGGAGACTCAATTTCCAACTGAACAATTCTGTCAAACTATCGCCATGAGTGAGAGAGAGGATAAGCCTCGTGAAGCTGACAGTCAGTAAAACAAGTAACCAACAGGACGATAGGAGTTCAATTGTTGTTACTTGCCAGCTGGAGCTGCAGCTGTTTAATAGCCAGCTGATATGGGATTTTCCAGGTTGATCAGGCCTGTCTCTGCCTAAAGTTAATAAAATCTAACTCTTACTCTCTGTTATAAAATTTAAGGTTCACAAAAAAAATGCTTACAGTATCTCGAAAAACTTTCCAGTCTAGTATAATTATGTAAATGAACATTATCTGGCAGCATACACTTTAATATATATATTTAAGAGAGTAGAAATTTTGATATCATTAATATATATACATATATTTCTACTTTTAATTATACTCCAAGTTATTACACAGTGTCATGCAAGATTCACCTAGATACCTGTCCTCTAGTGTGGTGTCTCGTGTTTGGTAATCAACGTAATCACACCTTTGTGTTGATTGTATTCATTCATGCGAGTGAGATTTTGCACACCTAGCTTTACAAATATTAATAAAAAATGTTTTGCTAACAATTTTCACGCCCAGGCATAGCATTACCGGTTGTAGGGCAACACCAGTAAAAGAAATAAATTACAAACTTGTGCAAGAGTTTGAAGGAAAAAACTGAGGATAGTCACCGCAGGGTTGTATTAAACCAAGTGACGCATACTTGGAGGTTTTATTTGGAACTAGTGTAGAGTTGGATTGCTACAAGTACGTATATATATAAAACGGTCTTATAGTAATAATTCAGGACCATATATTACGAACGAATTATATCATTTAAATTAATAAAATGACATTTAGAAATGATGATATGACTTAAATAACTCGTACTTTATAATAGTATTTACACGAAAGAAATATTTGTAGTAGACAAACTTGCCATTTTGTAAATACGGTACGAGAGCGC
>NW_025790182.1:0-5567 GCF_021130785.1 Homalodisca vitripennis
TGAGGATAAAGATTGCGTGAATGAGGAGTAATTAGTTTCATTTAACTAATTACCCTACAGAAAACATAAAGGCTGCGTAAAATGCATTTTCTCTTAAGTACAATGTCTTGTACGTAAAGAGGGTGTCATACTTACGAAAAATACTTCTGCGTAAGTAGTACGCTTCTGCGTAATACTGCTTGAATTCATAAGTATTTTTAATAGCTAATGAACACTATTTAGTCATAATATAGGAAAAAACAAACTATTATGTTTTTATGTGTGGCAATAATATCACAATTTATGTGGAATATCTACAATTTTAAAATAATTTTATTTTTATAGTGTGGCAATAACGTAGTGTAAAAAACTACTGTTACAAATAAGTACATTTTCTTAAACGCTGGAAACACATAAAGCAATGAACTGGTGGAAAGAGTTCATTGGTGGACTCGTTCTTCCACTGTGCTTTGGATCGTGTCATTAACATCATAATGCAAACAGCTGTACACCTGATAATACAATGAGAATGCCTCTTCAGTATGATGCACAATTTTTTGTAGTTTAGGTGTCTCTAATGTCAAAGCTATGCAAAGAGTTCGTTTTGAGGTTCTTTTTTCTTCGTCGTTGACTATTGTTGGATCCCTTCAACGAAAAATGACAACATCAAATTTCAAATACCACGCGGAAAAAGAAGGTGAACCTTGAGCTAAAACTTAACATGCATATGTCAATTGCATAGTACAAGAGTACAATTATTAGAAGTTGAAATATAAATAGTCCTTACGACTCATAGAAGTATTCAGTAGATATTGTGGAGACAAATTTATTCTCATATATTTCAAGTTACTCAATATCTCAAAAGCATTTCAAGCTACAAAAAATTGTTTTTCGTAAAAAAGTTTAGGTTTTATTTTTGACTATACATTGTTATTACATTTTATTAGCATTTTATGAGGTTTAGTGTTTTTTTATGTTCAGAAATAACGGAGCTCTGAAAAAAAATATTAACGGCCACTATATTGAAACGAAATGGCGTACCATGCTGGCCAACGAACTTACCTATAATAAAAAGGTTTCCCTAAGTTTCAACTGTTTTGGCCTAATATATATATTAAACGAAGATGGTTTTGGCATTAATACTTGGACGCCATGTACGGTAAAGTGTGCAGAAGTTTCTGGTAAGTGCTACTGAGAGTGAGATATGAATAAGCTGATTTTTATTCTAAATTTACCTAAGATTCATAGTCCAAAAGCCAATTTGCATTAATAACCACTGTATCTAATGTGTTGAGTAAGCAATTGTGAAATTTACCTTGATATTTCTTGTTTCTATTTACTATTAAGAGAAATAGTTTTGGTTAAGGATCAATATAAGTTATCTTAAGGGTTAAATATGATAAAACCAACGTTCATACCTGTAAATAAAAGTTAAAACAGTGTGAACTAACTATCCAATCTACTATTAGGCTGAAGATGCAAAATGTTGTAGCTTTATTTTGTTTGCTGACTATAAATGTCTATTTATATAAACATTATTTTAATGTTTAACTGTTTGTCTACCCTTTCAACCTGAAAAATATAATCAAATAAAAGTTCTGGCATTTTAAAATATTTTGCAATGCATTTCGATCTCTAGTTAAAATAGTAAAAGTGGTAACAGTTTTGTTCTAGGGGCAATTATTCTGTTACTTTCACGGAAAGCTTGTTTGTGTACTTTCACAATGCAAAATTTGGTTTTTAAGCTTTAAAACTAGACTATTATAGATTTTTTTTTTATAACAAAACATCACATCGGAGTCTGCATGCTCAAATACTATTGTGAAATACTTGGCTCACGGGCGTCATCATTGCTCTCTGCCATCATGGTAAGTAAAAGTTATATAGTTTTTCTGAGCTGTTATTTGACTGTAACAAAGATAAAAATTAGTGGAAAAAAATAGCACAAAACTGATACAAAAATGTGCTTATTTTAATTTACGACACAGGTTTTTTTATAAGTAGACCCGTGTGCCGGTATTTAAATGGTTAATACTCTTTTCAATGATTGGTACTAAATTTTATTTTTTGGGTTCGGAAAGGTACAAAAAAAGGACAACATTCTGATATAATTTTTTAAAATGATTCATAAATATGGCTCACAACTCTATACAGCTGATGATGTACACTACAGTCAACAGCAATTAGCATTTTTTTGGTCTTAAAATCGTCAAATGTTTTCCACAGTCATCACGTCTCAATGAATGGCCATTATCAGAAAGCGAATCAGACCAAATGAAATCTGTGCAACTTCACAATTGAAACTTTTTTTCTTCAACATTAAGAGTTTTCTTGATTTGTGTAATTTACATTAAATAATTAAATTCGTTTGTCTACAGGCTCTATTAACATATATTTCATTACATATTTGTATAGAACTCTTTCACCAAGTCAGTGAGAGCCATCATCATAGATTTGATAACATTTTGTAATGTTATCTGTCAATTCATCAATAACTTTACACAACCCGCTATCATAGAGTATTATTCACGTGCACATAAATAAAGTAAATCACCTTAGACTAAAAAAACACCAGTAACAATAAACATAAACATTACCCACGGCTAGCAATTAAAAGTACAGTAAGTTCATCACGCTACTGAAACTAAAACAGCTGCAACCCAGCAGTGCACTGAAAACGGCACGTTTAGTTCTCTTCCATCACGGTAAGCAAAATTTATATATATATATATAATATATATATATATATATATATATATATATATATATATATATATTCCTGATCCTATATTTTACTAGTACAAAAATAAAAATTTGTATTCAAAAATATTGTGTATTTTAATTGAATTTACGAAAGAGTTTCTTTTTTTAAATGTACATCTGTGAGCCGACTTTTAAATGGCTCTTTTCAGTGATTGATTACAACATTTTACTTTCCGATATAAAATTATTAAAAAATTCTGATATAGTTAAAAACAATGATTCGTGACGGTTGGCTCAAGGCTCTAAATAGCTTAATGACCATTCATACTCACAAACACAGCAACACATATAGGACACAATACTTCACATAATCCAACAAATAAATAAACTATTATATCAGTAATAATCAGCGACCTATATAAAGCACTATATTCTTTCACACTATTTTAGTAATGAAGTTTATCACCTGGTAAGGAGTATTAGTAAACTTTAGCATAGGAAACTATTTTAGCTTAATGACCTTAAAAGGTAAGAGAGAGGTCAGGTCAGAGGACAAGCAAGAGACCTCAAAGCAGCAATACAAATTAGGACAGGGACATTAATCTAAGTGCAGGGTCTGAACCTTGGTAGTTGCTTAGTGACTATTAACTTAATCTACATACTTGTATACGGAAAAAGCTTTCTAGAGAACATAATATAACCATAAGGAAGTTTTTCTTTTTATTTATGTTTATTTTACTTTAAAAAAGTGTAATTTCGTATCAACATTAGGATGTTTGTATTTTATAACCTATTTGAAAATATGTTTGTTTCAAAATATTTTATTATGATTAGAATTATAGTATTAGGTAATTTTAGATTCTAAAATTTAGCTTTTTTATTGAAGTGAAAACTTCTTTAGGCGCGTTGAGCGTTTTGGTAGAGGGTAAAATCCTCGGTTCGCGTCACCGACATGCTAATGATACTAAACTGCAAGAAAAAGTCAGTCTCGCTGTGTTTTTTAAACCGTAGACTTGGCCGCGGACTACTAACCTGCATGAAAAAGTCAGTCTCGCTGTGTTAAAACTGTCCCGGCGGAGTATGAAAACAGACTGCGAAAATCAGTGACCTTTACGGCTTCCTCTCGCGATTTAAAAGTGAAGCCAATGTCGTACAATTCTGTAAGATGCGTCAAATTAAAGCTCTTAATATTGGCAATCTATTTGTTACATTTTTAAATGTAAAAAAAAATTTGGAAAATAATTTTGATTATTGTTTACATTTTGCATAGCGTTTACAATGACAAGAAAAAAGTAGTAAGCGAGGATTTTTTTTATTTTTTGGTCAGACAAAATTTGTCAGCGAGAAATTTGTGTGAAAATAGATGAATATATTTTTTTGTAATTTATCATTTTTTTATTGGAAGTTTAGTTTAGCCTGTAGTAGCGTATGAAGTGATGATGAACGTTTCTGCCGGAACTTTAGTTGGCGCATTGGCTCACTGATACCGTATTAACTCAATAAATTAGTTTATTTTGCAATAAAAATACCTTTACGAAAGAACCAAGTTAATTTAACTAATTTATTAGTTTTAAAAATATTGTGGGTTTAATTGTTATTGCAATTATATACTTTATCCGTAGCAATAACTGTATTATTTACAACGGTGTTCAACTCACTGTTGTTCACTCGGTGTTTACTCACTTGTATTCTATGTTTAACTAACTATTAATATTGAGCAATTACAACAAGTATAATGATTGCATTGAACTTTTTTCATTAAAATAATATTCTTTAATACTTACAGTACTTTTTTTACAATGAGCGGCGAGTTCCTCCACATCACTGGCGTCACTATCCTCTTCACTATCGCTGGTCTCAGAATCACCGATGTTTATTATAAAACTTTCACTAATACATCGACTATTTCTGACTGTATTATGTGCGCGTTGGACGCTTTTTGGATAAGTATAATTTATGAGTCACGTCAACAATACGTTATAGTAGCAGTACATCTGTAATTGTAAATGTGACGCGTTGTACATTAAGTATTAGAGTTTAGAATACATAAGTAAAGTTAAATTGACCACGTGGGAAGTTCAAAAGTGAGTATGAAACATATTAATATTTTTATACAGATAAATGAATAATGAAAACAACGAATATATTTTTAAACATTTTTAATATTTGTACGAATATTTGTATTTAAAATTTAGCATTATTCATTTTAATTATGTTTTTAATATTTAACCTCTTCATCATGAAATGAGTATTATTACGTATAAGATTTATCTTACTAGCGTGGAAAATAGATTTCTAGTTATTTGATAATATTTTTTCGTGGATTTTAAAATTGGAAAATTAAAAACGCGTCACATTTACAATTACAGATGTACTGCTACTATAACGTATTGTTAATTACTCTCAACTTAATAGTTCCGTTTTCACTTCTATCGGCAGTCCCACGACTGCTACAGTTTTTTAATATTTATACATTTGAGAACATTTATTTAAATTTGTATACTGATAGAAATTTATAGTATATGTGATTTAGAGCTTTAGGTATTTTCTGCAGGTATTTTCTTTTGTATGTTTTATTGTTTTTTTGATTTTAGTTTACGAACTTATGAGACAGTTTGATTGTACATTATTGCTTAGTTAACATTTATTTTCACTTGTGCAAGCATTACGGATTGTGTCTTTGTTTTTAAAATGTATGCTGGGGTAGACTCAAGAATTGTTTATTTTTGTTATAAATAAAAGTATTAAAACTGACCATACTACTGGAAATTTGGTCAGCTAATTTCCAAGAGGGTTTAATTTGTTTTTATTGTATTTTTATTTGAGGAAATAAATCGTTTACTCATTTACTCATTTACTTTAATAATAAAATAATTCAATTGATT
>NW_025790183.1:0-5662 GCF_021130785.1 Homalodisca vitripennis
ATGGATGTCCAGGAGCAAAACTGCAAACGTCGAGTTAATTGGGTAAAAAAGGACTGGATGATAGATCTTGAGATGGAGGATGACTGTTGGAGTGGATAGAAGCTCCCTGTTAAAGGCTTTTTAAAACCTAAATATGAGTGATGATGGTTTTCCTTGTGTGCTTTGACTGGCAGTGACTAGAAACAGAGCTAGCCTCCCTTGCTTCCAAGGAGATGAGACTGAGATAGTGCCTGTAATCCCTCCTTGTGGGGATGTCGACAGGAATGGGGGCCTTACCCATCCTAAATATCCTGTCACTAAGGAAGCTCCATAAAGGTCATTTTATTTACATTAATATCTACTTTTTGAAGCAAGTATCTCACTTTTTTATCATATCAGGGGACGGTCCACAAGGGATCAGAAGAAAATCTTAAATGAGGTCGAGTAGTACAGTCAATTGAAAATCTCCATTAGGAAAACACAATGGCATAAATTCAACTTCAAATGGTTATATCTATACAGTTTAAAGTTAAAAACGTGAGCTAGTTGTTAATAACTTTGTTGTCAAGACAATTCAGATTCAGAAATTCTTGATTCATAAAACAAATACACAGAATGTACAATGAATAGAGTCAAATCAAGAACATTATAGTTAATAAAAAATTATATCAATTTATAAAATACTAACTAACATAAACATTACTACTTACATTACTTACATTACTATTGTAATTTTTAAGTGTATTTCATGTACAGTTGCTGGAATAAACATTCATTCATTCTAAATTATGATAATAAATTGTTGTCATATTCATACACACAGAGACGTAAATACATATACACAGACACATATTATACTTTATACACAGACACATAAATACATATAGACATGTCTAGCCAAACCAGTCAATTAGCCCTTTCAAAAATGTCTGTGAATGAATATATAGGTTTATTTAGTAGATACTCTTTAAGTTTAGTTTTGAAATTATTAGTGTTGTAGTTAGTGTTTTCAAACTCAATCGGTAAATGATTAAAATACTTTTTCCCCGTGTACGAGGTTTTCTTTTTATAAAATTCCAAGTGATGAGAATCATTAGATATATTGAACAGTGTATTATATTGATGGTTTTCTTCTTTTAAAGGCAAGATTGCAGAAATGTACAACGTAATTTATAGTATTCAAATATTTAAAGATGTAGACAGTAAATATTTGGAGTTCCTTAAAAATATACTTAACTGAATCTGTTTCTCTTTAATTATTTTTATAATTCTAATAGCTTGCTTTTGTTTAACTTTTGTCTAAATTATGTGATGTGGTTAGCTCCATAAATAGCTATACCGTAAGCAATGTGAGAATTTATGAGGGTATAATAAACTGATTTTAGAGATTCTACACTGCAAACCTTGGCAATCGTCTCAGTGCATATAGACCACTGGAAATTTATTTAAAACATAGTTCCATGTTCATTCCAACTTAAGTTTCTATCTATAACCAATCCTAAAAATGTTGTACAATCATCATTGAATACAAGAAGGATAATATTTTTCTAACATTAATCTTATGACTAATTAACTGAGGATGTAACATAAGAAGCATATGTTGTCTTAAGGGGAGCATGTACCTTTTTCGGGTCCCTGTTATTTAAATGGGAGTACACTGCAACATGTCGGTACCATTATCTCCTAAACTATTAGACATATTGACTTTAAACTTTAGGGTTTTGTTCTACATTAACAGCTTTATATTTTCATGCCTTTTTTTTTAATATCTCAATAAACAAAAAATTATCGTGGTAGCAATTTAACAAAAAATTTTTTTTTAATTATGTAAATACAATATTTTTAAAATTATAAAAACATAATATATATTGATAAAAAAGCATGAATCTACTCACCAACTAGTCTGCAATAAGTGTGTAAAATTTGAAGTCTGTAAGTCTAATAATTGTTTCACAATTTGTTCCGAAATGTCACAAAACGGTACTTTCGGTAAAACAGCTTTAAAGTTTTAGTTACACTTCAAAACACATAATCACTTTAAAATCCACCTGGACAGTAATCATCTTCTTCATTTTTACTCTTTTTTCCTATCCTTCTTTTTATCCTCTTCTTTTTATTTTCTTCTTGGACTTCTTGTCAGCTTTTTTAACCCTATTGGAATCGATTTGTTGAAGGCCTTCACCATAAAGCGTCCTGGTTGGATGCATAATCGTTCCAAACATTCACTTTGGCCATTGCTCCTTCATTAAAACTAAGAACTGCATCATAAACCCTAATTTTAATGTCTGAATGTCAACAAATGTGGTCTTGGGTAGCCTATTCCAAATTACGCTATTGATGTTTTCATTAGGGTTCTGTGTTTTACCGTGCAGACACCTCTTTAGTAGGGCTGGGGTGATAAATCCTTATAGATTGGTTTTATTTCTTCCATAATAGATTCAGGCAATGAGTTTGTATGTTTGAAATCATCTAGCTTATTATTTGCCTGAGCTTGTCTGTATTTGCACCAAGACTCAATCCCAGGCGGGCATAGTTCGTGCTGAGGTTTTGCGTCAGTCGATAATTTGTGATAGAACGTAGCCCATATTGCTCTCTTCATTTTTTCAACATCTTCCAAATTATTCCTTATTGCCATCCCATAAAAACGTTGTAAGTGATCTATCTCTACATCAGTCAACCTACCTTGTCCTCCAAGTCCTTTACCATCCTTCATTTTGATTCCTTTTTTATCCCTCTTCAATCGCCGCAGTCTTGTTCCTAGTCGCTTCTGAATATGGCCTACACATTCAAGTTTTTCTAACAAAACATCATCACCATAGTATTGTTTGCCACAACATGAGTAAACCCCTTAGAGTCCCCATCTCCAAGGTATTTTGTGTATCGCACATTGAGTTTAGCCTCAGAGCGGCGACAAAGAGTCAGAGCTCCCGCCACCTCCATTCCAAACCACTTGTACCTGAAAAATTTGCCAAACAAGTACCAGAATTTTTGTGCTGTTTCAATAGGGTTTTGTCATGGCTTAGAGGTTTTCTGACACATTTATTACAATATTTGCTGAAACACTCAAAGTCCATAACCTTCCTGTATCGAAGGCTGTCATTACGCCGTTCACAGAGGTGAAGCCTCGCTTCTGCCAGGTACCGTCAAAAGCGGCTGCTATATCACGACAATCATCATTTAGGCTACGAACTTCATCAGCTGCTTGTCTAAGTGAACATTCACTTACCTCTGTTACAGCAGTAAGCAGTTTTTTATTATATTTTTCAATTCGGCTGTTTGGTGGAACGATATTCATCACAGCAGAAAATACCCTACCAGAATCTAGGCCTTTGCCGATTGAACGTAGAGCATAAACATATCTTAGATTCAACTCATACATATTTCTAACACATTTGGAGCTTATTACTGAGTCAGTATGTTTACATACATTGCAACAAATATTTACACGATGTACTATTCCACACTTGAAGTCTTCATCTAGGCTTATGTCAATGCAGTCGGAACTACTACAATATTTACATGCAGTGAAAGATTTTATTAGGCCAGAAATCTGTTGTAAATCTATTATAATATTTACATTGTTTATGTCATAATCACTAAATTTAGGCAACTTTGAATCATTAATCTTCTTAGAACTAGATGATTGTTTAGGCCTAGGCCTATTAGATTCACTTGTACCTGGAGAAGCACTTAGTCCTAGTTCACTTGAATTTTTACGAAATTGGTTACCTCTGTAAGACTGTTTATTGAACCTTTACACTCTAGGCATGGGTAATACACAATAATATCACTTATTTATATAATAAATACACACTAAGAGTCCAAAGTTTTGATCACTGGCACCACACAAAATAGAATTACACTGACAAACACTGTTAGTAAACATAAACAATAACAATAATTATCAATAGTGTAGGTTAGGTAAGTTACAGATGACTTACATCCTTCAAATGCATCTAAAGCAAGCAGTGCTACCAACCTAAAGGGGAAAAACTTAATAATCATACAATTGGAGCAAGTAATATGTATATAATACATTCTGACACTAACAATCCATAGCGTGCCATGTTGTCAGCTGAAAAAAGCGTGCATACATTTCTTAAAACACATTTTACACATGTTTCTAAACCTCTCAGATATAGAGTGTTATATATTTTTGAAAAGGGCATAAAACATAGTATTTTTTATGATATGTTTCAAAAAAATCGATATTTTGGTGCCAAAAAGGTACATGCTCCCCTTAAAGTTAGTTAACCCTTTCAGTGCTATGGAACGATAAAATCGTTTATCAACTATTTCCCTAAGAGTGCTAAGGCACGATATATCGTTTCTCGTCTTATTCCCGAAAAGTGCTAAGTCACAATATATCGTTGATCCCCTTTTTTTTTTCTTTCGTAGCGCTGTTTAGCGTAATATTTTTATTATTATGTCTACTTGGATGAACGGAGGTCAATGAAACACGTGAAAAAAGTATTGTTTAATGTTATTGACGTATGATACTAAATTCATACATATTGTATAAATTGAACACTACCATGGAAGAATGGAAAGGGCTGACTACATGATGGATGTAATTGAAGATCTGTCAAACGAATATCTTGCAACAAAATGTGTCCCTGCAAACATTGTGGGTGGGGGAGATGGCCCACAGAATGGTTTTGGACTGAGGAAACTTCCTGAAAAGAAGGAAAAAGTTTGCAAGTGCTGCTCTGGAACCAACCACCCAGAAGGAAAAGTGCGAAGATCCCGAACCGTGTGTGTGCGTTGTGGGGCTGGGGTACATGCAGAGTGCCTTGTAAAGCATGTTTGCAAATAAAAAAATGAAAACCAACTGTACATAGTGTAAATATGTTTTAAAATATACAATAATTAGTGCTATTTAGTTTTTATAAGACAGTGTGTTTTGTGCCAGACAACAAGTAGCCACTCCTTTAGCCACCAGACTTGAAAACGTTCAGGTAATAAAATTTTATTTTTTTTATAATATTGTAAAAATAATCTAATTTATATGAAATTTTCAGGACCTATTTATCATAAAGTATACTTTTAGGAAACAATGCATTTGATATTAATATTTTTTATTTTTGGTATTTTTACAGGCTCAAAATCAGAAAAAATATATGAGTATAAAATTATGTATATATACATATATATAATTATTTTTAAATTTTGGCTAAATATTTTTTTTAGGTTGGCAGTACTATATTACACCAAACAAATCAAATTTCAAGTTATTATCTTGTATAATAAGTAAAATATGATTTTTTAAGTAAAAGCATGCAAAATTGCCATTTTTACCCTAGCACTTTTGGGATAAATCGTATAAAAAATTTTATCACTTCTAGAAAAAAATTTGAAAAAATGCCCAGCACCGAGAGGGTTAACATTTGGTCTTATTCTAATTAAGGATACCAAATGTTATGTTTATTTGTAAAAATGTGTCTTTTAAAAGCAAGTGTTGGTTTGTTAAGGTAGTGATTTATTTTGTATGATACAGGAAGTGGAAGGCGACAGTGGACCTAATAGTTAATAAAGATCCGATTGTCCTGCACTCTCGCAAGGTGGGTAAAAAGTTTCCTCCTCCAGTTGTGCCACAACGAATTCTACCACTCTGGTAATCCAACAGCATCTATTTGAGAACAGCAGGAATCAGAGTTTGGAGATCTGTCGAAGATGTAAGTCC
>NW_025790184.1:0-6447 GCF_021130785.1 Homalodisca vitripennis
TTAGCGTCACTCATTTAAAGTTTTAAAAATATCATTCCGCATCGAATACATTCAACGAAAAACCCGGCTTGCGTAACTACTCCCCTTTCCGATTTTTAAAACCCAAAATGTGTTTTAAACTGGCTGTTACTCTTTATTTAGACAAGATAAGTGTAAATTAATTATATATATATATATATTTAAATATATATATATAAATAAATATATATATATCTTATATACATATATCTTTATTCTTATATATATAACTATATATATTCTTGTGTGCGTGTGAAAGTTACTGAACTCCTCCTAAACGGGTGGACCGATTTTAATGAAACATTTTGTGTGTCTTCAGTTGGATCCGAAAAAGGTTTAGATTCATAATTTCTGTCTAATTGTAATAGTTTAATTAATTAATTGTTTAATAATATATTGTTGTTGATGTTGGAGTGTATTTAACATTGTATCCGCCAGACTGCGCCACGACACTTAATACAAAGTTAACTGTTACTTAACAACACTGTTAATACTTTCAGCTTTCAGCTGAATTTCATCAAAGAGGTAGAAAACAATTGTTTTACATTTTTTAAAAAAAAAAAAAAAATTTTTTAGAAAAATAGTTATTGTAAAGTGCCTTGAATTAGTAAATGTAATACAAGATTGCAAAGAAGAAGTTTCACCAATTGTTCTATGTAAACATTATAATATTACAACACAGCCATAATGTTTTTTCTATTTTAATTCCAGGTTGTCTTAACAGTCGACAGTAGTTGGTGCTGCTATCAAATTTGAGTGTTGTTTTGTAACATCGTGTAATTATTGTGCTAAAGTGCAAATTGTAATTGAAGTTATTGAACTCATTTTGCAAGAGTGTATTGGTTGCATAACCTCAAGATAACCTAAGTAGCATACAAATCAAAAGGTGTTGTTTCTATGTGTGAATAACTATTGTTAACAGTTTAGATAATCAAGTTTAAAACTAACTGGATTAAAAAATAATTTGTTGTAATTTACATGGGTTAAATCTTAAGCTCCAGCGACTACCGCTCCAATCGCCGTAATTTTTTGCATACTAACACAGGTTAACGTAATTTCACCGAAAACAATAGTCCCGAGTGACATGTGGCGTGCGATGGTTTCTTGTCACACGCAAAAAAGACCCTAGCTTGCGTATTCAAAACTCAGATTTACGCGATGCTTGCCCGCTGGCGCAGCGCTTTTGTGCGCTGATTGCTTCCTTTTAGAAAAAAATTTAACTCGAGCTTGCAAAGTCCATGGCACAGATCACGCCATGACTGCTTTGCACACACAAAACTCAGACAGAACTTAACGCAGTGTTTCATTAACAAGCAAAAGGTAACCGGCGCGCGTTTATCACTGATACAGAAAAGACGAGTTTTATACTAGAAGTAGTACCTAGACTACTGCCCTACGAACTAATAATAAGACCACATAAAAAAACGAAATAAATGCAATGTCAGTCAGGTTTATTTTATTTTATTTTTTCCGAAATTTTATTTTGGGGGGGAGATAACCGCTACGGCGATAATTGGGATTATTGTTTTCGGTGAAATTACGTTTGAAAACCTGTGTTAGTATGCAACAAAATTACTGCGATTGGAGCGGTAGTCGCTGAGCTTAAGATTTTAACCTTTACATGTTTAAATCTCCAGTCAAAATTGGTCACATAAGTTCAAATTAAGTTGCATACAAATCACATGTGTGAATAACTATTGTTTACCGAATAGTGTTGGAATTGGTTTTAAATTAAATTCTGTTGGCCAGTTTCCGATACTATGCAATACTGTAAATTTTAAATAACTAAATTTATAACAGGTATTTTTTTTCATTTTACAACTTAATTTATAGTAATGCCATTGAATGTACAAATAATTTTTGTTAAACCCTCAGGAGTATACACGAATTAGTATTATAGTTATTTAAAGGCTGAAGTATAATAAGCGGCCACAATCGAATTATTGATATATCTGATTAGCGCAACCAGAATTTAATGTAAAACCAATTCCTACACTATTAAAAATAAGTTATTCCCACTCATGTGATTTGTATGCTACTTAATTTGAAACTTATGTGACCAAACTGTTAACACAGTTAATAAGTTATTCACACATAGAAACACAGAAGTCCACCTTTTTGATTTGTAAAGCTACTTAGGTTATGTTGAGGTTGTGCCTCAATATACTCTATTCGTTCAATTAATTTTCAAAATTAGTTTCAATACCTTTAATAAATAACAATTAGTTTTTTATGTACTTCAAACATCCTTCAATCTCTTATCAATGTAATATTACAAATAGCACTGCACACAATAAATAACACGATGTTACAAAACAACACACAAAATTTGATAGCAGTACAAACTGTTGGTAAAACCTGGAATTAAAATAGAAAAACATTTGAAACTGTGATCGTAGCGCATTCATTCTGGATCCAATGTAAAACATTCCATGAAGGTCCACCCTTGAGCTAAGTGCCAATTGTAATAATACATTAATAGAGATTGAAGATGTTTGAAGTTGCAATAAAAAACTATAGTTTATTATTGAAGTTATTGGAACTCATTTAGCAATTTAAATGAAGTGAGTATCAATTGGTCGCATAAACATAGTACCATAACAAATCAGAAGGTTAGTGTTTCTATGTGTCAATAAACTATTGTTAACAGTTTAAATAATCAAGTTTTTAAACAAAATTGGATTTTAAAATAAGTTGTTGTAAATTTTAAAGTTTTAATCTGCAGTTCAAAAGTGGTCACATAAAGTTCAAATTAAGTAGCATACAAATCACATGTTGTGTGAATAACTTAATTGTTAATAAGAGTAAGGAATTGGTTTTATAATTAAGATTCTGTTGGCCAGTTCCGATACAAGGCTATACTGTAATTTTTTAAATAACTACTTTTATAAAGAGGTATTTTTTTTTCAATTAACAACTTAATAATATCATAATGCCATTGAATGTACAATTATTTTTTGCCAATGCATCAGGAGTATACAACAAACAAATGTAGTATTATTTTTCCGATAGGATTGAAGTATAATAAGTTGCCTCCATCACAATCGAAATCAAATGAAATTTCCTGAATAGCCTTATCTAAACAACAATCAGAAATAGATTATAGTTATGTAAAGGCTGAAGTATAATAAGCGGCGGGCCACCCATCACAGTCGAATTATGATGACATTTTTTGATTAGCCTATCCTAAGCTACCGAATTTTCATTATAGTTACTTAAAACTACAGTATAGTATCGGCAACTTCGTGGAATCCAAATTAGATTACAGTTTATTTAAAGGAGGCTGAAAGTATAATAAGAGAGCCGCCACATAACCATCACAATTGAATTATTGATATTTCTGATTAGTCTACTCTTAAACTACCGAATTATTTCAATTATACTTTTTTAAAAATAAGTATAATAGTGTCGGAAACTGGCCAAACAGGAAATACAATTAATCCTAAAATTTTAAATAAGTAAATTTCCCCTATCGGGCTGAAGGTATAATAAGTTGTCCACAATCAAATTTGAATTATAGAAATTTTTCTGAATAGCCTATCTAAACTACTAAAATGACAATCCGAATTAGATTATAGTTAATTTAAAAAAAAAGCGGAAGTATAATAAGGCCGCGCCCACCATCACAATCAAATTATTGATATTTCTTATTAGCCAACAGAATTTAACTTTAAAAAAAACCAAAATTTCTCCTACAATCTAATAACAATGGTTATCTCACTCACATAGAATTGTATACTAAAATTGAATATTGAACTTATGTAAACCAACTTGTTAACAATAGTTATTCACATAGACAAAGAAACACACAACCCAACCTTTGATTAGTATGCTACTTAGGTTATGCGAGAGCCAATAATATACTCACTTTCGTTCAAACATAAATTTATTTTACAAATTTAGTTTCAAATAACATCAATAAATAAACGATAGTTTTATATAATGTACTATCCAAAACATCTATCAATCTCTATTAATTGTAATATTACAATTAGCAGCACTCACCAGATCACCGACTCCTCTCACCCACTAGCGGCCACAAAACAAATAATTACTCAACGATGTTACAAAACAAACACACATATATGATTAGCAGCAAACAAACTGTTGGTCAAAAACCAGGAATTAAACATGAAAACATTCGAAACTTTAGGATCGTAGCGCATTTCGGCTGCTGGATTCTAATGTAAAAACCATCTCCACAGATGGTCCCACACACAAGCACACACAACCACCCCACCCCGTTTTTGAGGAGGAGTTCAGAGCTCCATACACACGGCACTACTAAGGAATACAAAAATATAAAATATATACAGATTCAAGAAATAAAATACGGTTTAGTTTAGATAAGGCTAATTAGAAATATCAATAATTTGATTATGCTGGTGGTGGTGGGGTGGGGTGGCCACTTATAATACTTTTCAGCCCTATAAGGGAATAGTTATGTATATTACTCTTAGATAAATTAAAATTCTGTTGGCCATTCTATTTCCGATAATATAACCTGAATTCTAAATAAACTATAAAGAAAATTTCAGTAGTTATTAAGATAGACTAATCAGAATAAATATCAATAATTTGAATTGTGATGGTGGGGCGGGGGGGTGGGCCGCTTATTATAACTTCATCAGGACCTATCCATAATAATAATCTAATTTGGATAGTATATTTTAAATAGACTATTCAAAAATATCAATAATTCCATTGTGATGGAGGCCACGACTTATTATACTTCAAATACCGCTATTCGAAAAATACTATCTAATTTGTTTGTGTAATAGCTCTTGAAGGATTAACAGAAAATATTGATACATGTCAATTGCATTACGATAAATTAAGTTGTAAATAATGAAAAAATATAATATACCTGTTGTTTAAAATAGTTTGTTTCATTCAACATCAACTTTTTTACACTTCAGATTAAGTAATTTTCCATTTACAACATCCTCTACATTTCACAACACTCATGTTATACTCACCCACCTAATCGTGTGGTCGAAGTGAGATTAAATGTACAGTTTAAAGAAGTTAGATATTGTAATAACTTTTTTAATTGACATTTTTATCAAAACAAGCCCAGATTGTTACAGATGAATCAAAGTTTAAAATTTTCGAATTAAAGACGTGTGTCCAGGACAACGTCTGCTAGGTTTTATATATAATTACAACCTACTATATGAGGTTTATATATAATTTCTAATGACAGAATATTATTTTTATGTGGGAAAAAACTTTAAAACATAAATATTCATATTTCACAGTATCTTAATGACAATCTACTTATGTAGGTAGATGTACAATCTCTCTGGAGTATACAGCGGTAGAGAGCTCGACAGATGGCCCGGCCGCGGCAATCCATTAACTAAAGACACCCCTGGGCCTGATCTTGTATTGCCCAACATTAGCGTGATGTGGGAATTCTAGTTTCATTTAAAAGCCTAACGTAACACATTAAATCATAACTAATATAATTATAACACTATTTGACTGATATTATAATTTTTTATATTATAACTGTTCATTATTTTTTATATAGTATACTCGCTAATATGTTAGCGTCACTCATTAAAGTTTAAAAATATCATTCGCCATCGAATACATTCAACTAGAACCCGGCTTTTCGTTTTCTCCCTTTCCGATTTTTAACCCAAAATGTTTTTTAAATGGCTGTTACTCTTTATTTAGACAAGAGAAGTGTAAATTAATTATATATATATATATATTATATATATATATATATATATATATATATATAATATTTTAGGATTCAATGTTTATTGAAATTAAATTAGACTATTGGCACTTATACAAATTTAATGAATGTAAATAAAAGCCATTTAACAGGTATTTAGTCTTCCGATCATATGTTTAGTTTGGTTACTTAAAATACATATGTGAAAGAAACAGCCAAATACAAAATAATTTTATAGTAAAAAGTAAGGGCTCTGTAGTGTAATGGTAGCACATTCACCCGGCAAGTGAGAGGTCCGGGTTCGAGTCCCGGCGGAGCAAGTACTTTTTGTCATTCAATGTTTGTTGAAATTAAATTATATATATATTTTATATATTATATATATATACATTATTTTTGGCTTTAGGAAAATATGTGTTTTTTTTTCTTTTTATCCTCTTATACACGAATTGTGACCAGTTTATTATATCCAGCAATGTTTTATTCTTTAGCTATTTCCATTGAAAGTAAATACGGAACGTGCTCGAAGTCCAGACTGTAAAACATGTTTGATGAATTGCCCGGGGCCAAACAATTTCCCCATATAATTGATTTAGGCGCCAGCCAGTCCAGCGTGAAGGGTGTAATACGGTAACATTCCTGTCACTCATGGCTTCACCGATACAGTGTTTTTTTGCCTGGATTTAAACACGTCACCTCGCAAATAAATTAGCTTAGTCACAGTGTATATTGCTCAA
>NW_025790185.1:0-5998 GCF_021130785.1 Homalodisca vitripennis
CACATGTCAAAATTTTGGTCTGTATTGGTCCTAAAAAGGGTTAAGGGCTGTTCTAGAACTTCTAAAATATCTGCTAGGTATCGTTGCTGTGGATCTTTCCTGTGCTAAGAGGAAAAATGCATTTAATTTTGTTTTGTTACTGGCAGCACTGAATTGATCATATGTTTGTTCAAATTCTTTGTTGTCTTTATTTTCCATTATCAGTGAGATTCGTGTATTTGTATTGTTCGTTTTCTGTTTAAATAAATAGTTTTATTGAGAAATAAGTTATTTGTCTATTGTTGCAAACAATTGTAAAAGATATAAGCTTTGTACCTAGTTTGCAACTGCAAACTTATTACCAACCCATAAAAAGTAGCAAATAATTGTTTGAACTTTAGTCAATATTCAACAAAATGAGGTGTCCACTCGAGTTATTATTTACAAAACAACCATAATAACAGGTATTCTCGTAAAATTCTTATATAATAGGCCCTGTTATTCTTAAGTTACAAATGATTCTAAATGACCAATCATTTATTAAAAGGCAATATTTTAAAAAGTATTTTATTTTACATTTTACCCAACTGTTATAAATCTGCATGCAACATTTAAAAATTGTAGATTTAATAGTTTTTTAATAAGAAAATACATGAAAATTTATGAATACTGGATGACTTTATTTAAATGTATATTTCATACTCAATAAAAAGCAATTAAATCTTGAACATTTGTTTAAAAATATTTCAAAAGATTCAAATTTTGTTTAAGACAAAAAAAGAGATTGCAAAAATTATTGGAATTAAATCTTGAACATTTGCTTGAAAAATATTTCAAAAGATTCAATTTTTGTTTTAATTAAGACAAACAACAGTTTGCAAAAAAATTATTGGATTTAGAATGAATACATTTTTTATAATTGTACGGAATTGACAGGGATAAAAAAAAAAAAAACAATGTTATCCAGACAAAACTTAATTAAGATGAGCCCTTCCTGTGCTTATATTGCAAACCACAACTCACCATCTGCACATCGTTCCTGGATGCCCTGAGGTGCACTGCCCAGCCAGCACCTTTGGAGCAGATGAAAAGTCCACCAGTGTGGGCCTCGGGCTCCCCTATGTTACTCTATGATCTTCTGTGTTGATCCACGGCGTTATTCTCCTCTCCATCAGGTTGCTGCAACCAACGACACAAAACATCATCAGCTGTGAAGACATTGCATAATTCACCTGTGCGATGCACTTCAATTTTGTTATCTGACAAAAGGAACTTCATTCACAGTGCAAGTCCTGATGGCCAAGTGTCTAACAAGAGAGACTTTGGATCTGTGCCAGAGCTAGCGCACAGAGATAGTGCATGTCCAAATTCCATTCTCTGTCTGTGACCATTGTACTTTTATCATGTAACATTGACAGGTGTATCTGTTGTAAATAATTGGCAATTCCCGCGTGTATTGGTGGTTCACACAGACACACACTACGACAGCAAAGAAATTCAACGTAGCGGGCATGCGCCAACTTTCATAACATGCTGTTTATAGGTAAATATGATTTTATTCTTTTCGTTTCGTCTTCCAACGTGCTTACATTGTCGGTTGTGCTTAATGTGTATTATTTTGCTAATTAATAAACATTAACTTGGATTATTAATCCTCTGACTATTTATTTACAACAGGTTATGGGCCCAGTAACGTTTGTTGTGTGATAGCGGGTTGGGCATTAAAAGTTAATAAATGTCAGTAAAGTAAAAGTGAAATTAAGTGGTGTGTATCACGTGTTGTGTATCAAAAGGTGGTTTTGTCTAACCCTAAAAAGGGAGTGGCTTGGTACAAGTACCGCAATATACAAGCAACTGATCGAAGGAACAATTACGAACACATGGAAAATTCAGATTCGGGCATTGCTGATTCAGAAGAAAATTATGGCCGGTATGCCGATGGAAGTCTCCAGAAACGGCCAGAAAGTGTTGAAAATGGAAGCGCTGTAGTCAATTGGGAAGATGGAGATCAATCAGCTCAGGCAAGCATCATTTTGGCGATTGGCGCCATCAGAGTTGAAAAATATTAAAAATTGTATAAGACAACTCGTGAGCTGTGGCTTGAAACTTGAAATTGAAACGATCTACGCATCAAAAGGGCCGGCAAGGAAAGCCACGTTATTGAAGTCGACCTGTTCGATCGTGCACCAAGGTGAGAGGAGGGGGAAAGGTATACACCAGTTACTGGACAACTTCTTCGACGTAGTTGACAACATTGGCGGAAATGGATATCTGAGATTCATGAAGATCTGTTTAAACTACTACTTAATACTGCACGGTTTTTCTGCCACCAAGTTCTTGAGAATTTTAGATGCGTAATCGAGAGTCAAGTGATTCAATTGCCAAAGCCGGAAGAGCTCAAGATAAAATCTTAAATGAATGTTTGGCCAGGGTAGGTGAATTCACAAGACGCCGAAAGACAAAGCATTCATGGCCAGATCCAAGAACAACGTAAATTTTGGGTTGTTAGACGTAGTGAGCAGCGGCGGCGAAAAAAGGTAAATTTCAAGGGAAAAATGCTTCAAATGCGGGCCAAGGTTGGCCATTTTGCCAAAAAAATTGTTCCCGGGAAAAGGAGGATGGGAAGATCAACACAAGGACGTGCGTAGGGTTTAGCACAGGATTTTTACATCTCGGAAACTGAACCGAGTGGAGAAAGAAGGTCAACAATGTTCAAGGTCGTAGCCAATCCAAGTTGGTGGTTTGGATACGTGGATGCACAGACTCACATGTGCTAGGCCATGACGAGGATACTTCTTGAAGATACCGGGGTGACGTGCGATTCGGTGCTCAAGTTGAGCAACAAGGAAGCATCGACAAATGCACAAATATAAAGGGCGTAGCCAAGAATAAATGTAAGTGGTGGGACCGGGGGTTATTTCACACCGCGGAACTTGCATGGCACGCTGTATGTACCGGAATTAAGAAAAACCTAATCTGATGTTTTCGGAGGTTATCGAAGATTACTGACAAAGGTAATACAGTTAATCTTCAATGACAAATTAGCTGAGGTACGTAATACAGATGGCAAAACCGTTGATTATCGGCCGGATAGACAGGGAGAACCTTGTACTTTGTAAGAGAAGAAAATAATGAACATGCGCAGGTGGGTTACGCGAGCGCAAGCAAATTCTCGAGGACAACGGTCATAAGGTCAAAAACCTTTTAGAAATAAGGGCAAAAATTTCACCCGAAAAATTTGGGCACAGGAGACTTGGGCATATACACATGGGATGCTGTCAGTCCAATAAAATTATTTGATGAGCAGCTGTGCAACCGGGAATAAATTTGCCGTTTCAAGGGTCCCAAAAGCAACAGTATGCGACGTTTGGCTGTCGCGGTAAGCAGGCTGCCAGGACCGCTTCACAGAAAGGGTTGACAGGAGTAGAGTGCCACTGGAAAATCTGTAAATACCCCGGACGTTTGCGGGCCAATGAGGGCAAAATTCCAATGGGCGGAGTCGAAATAGTACAATGGTGACGTTTTGCCGAATTGCACTTTACAGTACGTGGCTGGTGCTGAGGTTGGTATTTTCTTGAAGAAGAAATCCGAATAAGTACGCGGATAAAGTTCAAAAGAATATAAAAATTTTTGTTGAGACATTTACTGGCCCCGAAAAATTAAATTTTTTTTACAGTCGCGACAACGGTCGGGGGAATACCGAAATGGAGATTTCGACCCGAGTACAAGTCTGAAGCAGGAGGGGATCCAGAGAAGATGCTGTCATGCGGCCGTACACACCTGAGCGAGAACGGTTTTGTAATTTTTTGGGCTGTAGCGAGGAAGAGGGACAGAACCGGAACGCTGCTGGATACAGCCAGGATGCATTGCTGATCGCTGAGACCGGGGATTGGTATGCACGAATCATTTTGGGTCTGAAATGATAGCCATTGCGACGGCGAACAATTATTATCCAGGAATCGCTGTCCAAGTACATGTATTGGTGGAAAAAAACCGCCGTTACGAGATTTGGCCACGGCACAGTCTGACCGAGACCTCAAACACATGCGTATATTTGGTTCGAGAGGCGTACGTGTTAGAATAAAAAACAGTGCGGGACTTGGAAAAATTGGACCCGGAGGAGAGCTGACTGCAAGGTAGGTTCATAGGGATACGACCTGGAATCAAAAGCGTACAGGAGTGACGGCTGGGATACTGGAAAAAAACGGTCGTGACCCGAGATGGTACGTTTTGACGGAGAAATATGGGGTCATCGAGAGAGCCCAACGTTGATTCCACTGGAAAGAGGTCGAATTAAAAAAATAAAAAATTTTTGGAGAAATTCAACAATCGAAAAATTCAGGACAAGACCAGAGATAATCTACGCGAAAAAGGTCGAAATTGGATCCACTTGAATTCGGAAGAAGAAGAAGTAAGGAAAAAGGGGAAAGAAATCGTCAACGAGCAGGGGAAAACGGGGGGGAGGGGAGATTCATTCATCATCAATAGAAAAAAAGAGTCAGTGTGAACAGACCGCCCTAAGACTACGGACCGGCAGCCAAGGCCGTCCACGGAAAGTATCTCGTAGACCCGAAAGATGTCTCTAGCATTGGATTCAGGCCGCAGGGCAAAAGATATGGATACTGGTGGACGACGACGTATTCATTGACGACGAGCAAGGTCGTGTTTTTAAAAGGCCGTTTAGAATCATCCTTTGTGCAAGGTTGGAAAAGAGGACACCGCGAAGCAAAAAAGACTCCTGCGATTCGTGATGGAATGCTAACAACGCGAAGATAGGCACATTCTTCGAGGTAGTTAGTGTTCAATGCCGACGTGGCAAACAGATTAAAGGCATTAACTGGAGATGACGCCTGTGAGCTGTGGAAGCGTGCTGATTCATGGACGAGGTGAATGAAGTCACATCTCGAGATATGTAGACTTGGTTAAAGTAGTCAAGGTGGAAACATATACACGACGGCGACGGAAATGCGCTAGCCGATATTTTTCACGAAACTCGCTTCTACCATCAATCAAAAAATCACTGACAACATTGTGGGACCTTGGGTCTGACAGATAACCGATCCACGCAGATATTGAGGAGGCGGTGTTGTAATATAATTGGCAATACCCCGCGTTGTATTGGCCTGGTTCACACAAGAGAGAACACAACCACTACGACAGGCAAAGAATAGAAATCTACGTGCGCTTGCGGCCAACTTTCATAACAGCTGTTATAGGTAAATATGATTTATTCTTTTCGTACGTCTTCCACGTGTTACATTGTCGGTGTGCCCTTAATGTGTATGATTTGCTATATTAATAAACATTAACTTGGATTATTATTTAATCCTCTGACTATTTATCTTACAAAACAGTATCTATAATATCAACTCTCCACCTTATTTCTCTTTGAATAAGATTCTTGCATAGTCCAAGCGCAGTGGCAAAATGAGGAGGGGCAGAATAAGGCTTAGAAAAGGGATTATCCTTTCTTTTAAAGGAGGAAAGGGACTTTTTCCTTCCCCCTTTTTTCCTAAAATTTACCTTCTCTTATCCCTATCCCTCTCCACCTTATATGAGCTAATGGAACAGACAAGGGGGTATGTAAACTAATAAATTGTAGTAAATTTCAAGGTGGATGTTGTTTATTCTTCTACCAAACTTTCTTTTCGTTACAATTGGTTTGGTTTCATTTAAAGACAGATGTATAAAAACTAGGCTGCCTAATGATTATCAACGTCATACATGAATAAACAATATTCATTCAAACACATTAAGAAATTAAAATTATTGTATACAAAAAATTATAAAAAATATGCCTTGTCTTTTGGAATCTTTCATTGCCCAGGAAGGTTAAGTGCAGAAAAATAGGTTGGCAGCCCAATGGGTCAAAGTTCATTCTACATTTGGACATACTTTTCCAAAATAAACGCGACTTTAAAAAGTTAATAGCATTTTTGTACAATAATCTTGGAAAAAATTAAAATAGAATCTTTTCTATGTTGACTTTAATTTGTAGGTACACGTGTATATTATTTAG
>NW_025790186.1:0-5667 GCF_021130785.1 Homalodisca vitripennis
GGGGATGTTGGCTAATGGGGGGGACGTTGGGTTTGGGATATCTTAAAAATTACGTCCCCACAGTTTTTTTTTTTTTTTTTTTTTTTTTTTTTTTTTTTTTTTTTTTTAAAGAGGGCCAGGTTTCCTAGGCCTGGTATTGCCTTCGCCTCGGCTTTTGTGCACCCTCCCCCGGGTTTTAAAAGTGTATCAAATCCCAGGCCTTTACAAAACCATGAGATTTTGAAAAAATGCTTTCCTGTTCCAACCCCTCTTCCGTAGCAAAAGAAACACCTAGGGATTTGAGCGTTTGTCTGTAATGCCGGAATTCAAATATGACGGTTTGGCTGTTTGTCAGCCTCCCCACATTTCCTGCACAGTGTTTCCTAAAAACTGGAATACCTATTTGTTCAGGTGACTTGGGAAATTTCCCAATGACCTGTAATAAAACCAGTCACCTTTCTGATCTCCGTTTACTCATTCTAAGGGCTTTGCTAATTTTCCCTTGATGGTCCCTTGAGCATCCGCTTTGCCGTACATTCCCCTCAGTGTTTTCCAATGTTGTGGGTGTTTGTTAGCCATCCACTTGGAACTGTCTACGTGCAAAGTTATATGAGACCCCACACGTTGGTTGGGGGACCGGTAAGAAGACGGTTGGTTTCCCAAGTTAGCGCAACCGTCTGCCCCTTCATTTCCTGTGATTCCTCTGTGTCCAGCGCACCCAAGTTAGAATAACTTTATTGGTTTTCGCCAGCAATTTCAAGACCTTATTGCAATTCCCAGACTGCCTTCGCATTACATGTCATGGTTGGCCAAGGCCTGCAGAGCAGCCCTGCTGTCCATAGTTAATGTAGATGTTTTTGCCTTTGTAGCCCCTTTCCACATTAACTCTTGCACATTCTGCAAGGGCTGTAACTTCAGCCTGATAGACAGTTGACAGGTTACCTAGAGCTAAAGCTTAAGTTAACCTCCGGTTGTGCTCACCAGACCCCTGCCCCAGTACCCTTCAGAAGTCTTTGACCCACTCGTGTACCAGGTTAGAGCCTTCTTCATGTAGTCAGGCTCACCTTTTGACCATTCCTTCCTCATCAAACAATGTTGACATTGAATCGGTTTTTTCCAGTTCCTAACCTTTGCCATTCTGTCAGAACCATCATTTCTAGAATATCCAGTTTGGAATGTCAACGATCTTGGAGTGCTTACTAAGCATGGTGATAAAGCCAGTATTTCCATTGCACTTCAGTCTGTATCAGCCATCCTAGCCTCTCCTAGAGACGAATTATGTCTAGGGGTGGGAGGTTTAGCACTACTTCCATAGCAGCGGTTGTGTTTTCCTCCTCATTGGCACCCCCCGTTGTCCCCAAGCATGCCCAACCCGCTGTACTGCTTTGACAGGTTTTTTTTGCGGCAGACACCTGTTGGACTTTTGGTCACCATACCACTAGAGCCATACACCATCATTGGCCTAATACTCTGGTGTACAGCCAGTGTGACATGTCGGGTTCTAAGCCCCATGTGCATCCTACTGCACGTCTCACCATCATCAATGTAGTCTGAGATCGTCTGATTATGTTATTCCATATGACAATTCCAGGTGAGTTTATCATCAGTTTGACACCTATATATTTTGAACACCCTGCTTAAAACTGTATCTGGCCCCCACATAGGACTGGCTTTGTGATTTCCAGTTTCCTTCTTCTTGAAAATGGTATCATGACGGTCTTCGAAGGATTTACAACACAGTCCTTCTTCCGTCACGACCATCGCTCCACAATGGCCAGTGCTCTCCTGCATCATTTCCATACACGTTACCATATGCTTACCTCTTCAATGAGTTATAAACAACATCATCTGCATAGCCTTGAGCATACATACCCTGTTCATTCCGTGAAGTCCAGAGTAAGTCATCCACAACTATGTTCCACACGGCCTTGTGATAATGACACCTCCTTGTGTACATCCATCGCTGGCGTTTTGACCTCTCTCCTTTTCCCCTTGTGATTCCGCACAGAGATGCCTGTGCTCTTCTGCTCTTAAGCATGTTACTTATCCACCTAAACAACAGTTTCCTCCTCCGAACCCACTCGGATGTAAGCTTAGACAGCTATAGAGTGAGTACTCCGTATCAAAAGCTCCTTCTATGTCCAGGAACCACTGCTAAAGCTATTCTCCTTTTGTTCAAGTAGCTTGCTCAATCTTCGCCAACCAGACAGTGTAGGGCTGTTTCACAAGAGTTTACCTTTCTGATAGGCAAATGATGATTTGGATGTAAGGGAACATTGATGAGGAAAAACCCCCCCCTGTGGGTGTCCCTTTAAATGCCCCCCGGGGGGGGGGGGGGGGGGGGGGGGGGGGGGGGGACCCTATCCAGAACCTTCTCCATGGTCTTCGACAAAGAAGGATGTTAGGCTTATTGGTCTATAAGCCTTTGCAACCTCCTAGGAGGGTTTGCCTGGCTTCGGGAATAACTATAACCCTACGAGGTCCCTCACAAGATGAGTTGATGACTCCTGTCGCTAGACTAGTTCTAAACAGAGTGCCGTATGGAGCAGGGGTATCACCAGCACCAAGTCCCCACTCTCCCTGCAGTTTAAAGCGGGAAAAATGCCATCGGTAAAACCTGGTGATTGTCCCAGCCAGTTGGTAAACTTGTTCAATTGCCGCCTACACAGTTCTTGTTGTAAACCTCTGTAAATCTCACACCACAGGCTATCTTTCTTCTGTACTATACTACGGTTGAGTTATATGCTTTGTTAGTGGTTTAGAAAACTATTGTAGACACAAACTGCAATGAAATAATAAACGTAAGCTTGTGTGTAAACTGAACAGTGAAATAGATATTCGTGAGCTGATTAATAGTGACTGGTGAATCTGACTCAAGTTCTTTGTTTTCATTCAGATGGACAGAGTGAGTACGTTCCTAGCTCTAATAGTATGTGATGATAGTAGTGACCATTAGAACAAAATGAATTGTTTGACATTGAGGCTAATGAAAATTGTAATTAACACCAACATTGTCACAGCTGAAACAGAACATCACAAAATAGTTTGGCAGATGAACTCTAACGTGCATTTCTAACAAATGATAAGTTCACAATGCCTACGTTAGTCTCAGTTGCTTGTTGGACCAACACAAACATTGTTCTCATTAGTTCACGAGTTTACAGGTAAAGAAGAAGATACCTTATAAAACAACAGATCCCGTTGAAGGTTTTGGTGCTTAATCTTTGACATACGATCTCCTAGAAAAAATAGTCACTTGAATCAAAATAAGAGAGCATCAATCATCTCGAGGGAATCCTTCTTCCTAAACATGCCTCAATTAACGTTTTGGGAGGATGTCCATATAGAAGAACTTAAAAATTTTTTTGGGTTTGTGCATGTTGATGGGTAATGTAAACTTACCGTCACATAAAGCACTATTGGTCCGCAAGATAGCCTATACGAACATCCTACTTTTGGGGCGGACAATGTCCAGTAACCGTTTTGAGTGCATTTTAAGATGGCTTACGTGTTTAATGATACCAGAACACCGACAACACAAACAACAGAATGAATAAAAATTGAAAAACGTAGTAAACCATAATCTTAGCAAACTGTGGGCTAGAGTTTACAGCCCTGGGAAGTCGCTTTCATTGGACTAAAGCTATGGTCCTCTTTAGGAGTAAGACTGTCGTTTTCGGCAGTAATATAAAAAATAAAGCAACAAAATATGGAAATAAAACTTTAACAGCTGATTACATCAGAAGGATACATTATAAATATTATAATTTATCAAGGAAAGGGGACTCTGATGGAGCACAGATAAGAGCCACTCCTTTGAAGTGGTCAAAAAAGTTAATGAAGGACCACATTATCAAAGGCCACATACTTTTTCTTGACAAACTTTTTACAATAGCAGTCGAGTTAGCGGAGTATCTCATGTGAACAAACACGACCAACATGAGTGGTACTTTGAGGTCAACTATAGCTGGTAATCCCGGAAAGTTGTGGTTAAAAAAAAATTGAGAAAAAGGGGAGATGTTATCAGTTATGAAGTGGTGTGACATAAAAAGAAAAAAAAATGTGTATAACTAATTTCAACATCGAATGGCCCAGAGATGGAGTTGGTAACAAACAAAAGAGGGGAACAAACAATGCAGCATAGCATGGTTGTCCGTATACAATAAAGGCATGAGTGGGATCGATCGCAGTGACCCAAATGGTCTCGTATTATTCCACTCCCAGAAAGTCTCTGCGATGGTATGTCAAAATTTTTTTTCCACCTGCTAGACATCTCCCCTGTGGAACGGTGTCAACATTTTCTCAAGGCATGCGACCAAAACAACCTAACCGTGAAGTTCAGGGTACCATCGTGATAAGAAATTACATTCAGATAGCGCCCATGCCAAGGACTCCTCGCTGCCTAGCCACTCTTCACAGTCTGCCCATACTCCCGTGAAGCTGGAAAAAGCGTCTGAGATGCCATGTTTGCAGAGAGAGAAGAATCAAAAGAGGAAGCAACCATTTTATACCTGCACCATCTGCAGAAGACTCAGCTACAAATAACAAACCTTTTGGCCTATGCATGTCAAACTTGTTATATAACCATTGAGCACAATACTTAGAGACTATGAATATGTGAGCACTTAAAATATAAATGAGTAACATGGTACATTCTGAATAGTTGTGTAAATTTAACAACTTATATAATGTTCACTTATTTTGTAAAATAGTTATAAGGATATAGGTTAACAGTTGTGTATTATGTCTTGTAGAGTAAAAAGAATCACGACGTCTGTTGTATTTGTACCATGAAATAAAATAAACTTATTTCTACTTTAATTCTTATATTCTACTTTTTTAATTTCTAAAATTAAAATTCTTCGAAGGCCTATAGCCTAAATAAGATTATGAATAGAAACATTCGTGTATTATGTCTTGTAGAGTAAAAAGAATCACACATCTGTGTTTTTGTACCATGCAATAAAATGAACTTATTTCTACTTTATTTTCTGTTTATTCTACTTTTTTAATTTCTAAACTTAAAATTCTTGTAGGCCTATAGTCTAATAAGATATGTAAAATAATACATTCAATAAACTTGTATTTTTGACTCTGGTTGTTTGATCTTTTGTACCCCACTGCACCAGGAATAAAATACTCTCATAATAATATATGCATGTTTGATTGAAACTTACCCCTAAAACCTACAAGTAACTGAGCAAATAAATCAGTGGCTCATATATAGGACAGGCTTGGGCTATGTTAAGATTTTCGATGCTATAGACCGATCGTCCCCACATATGCGCCGCCGTAAAAATTACGCAAATCAGCAATAAATCAAATAAGAACAGTACACCAGACGTACATTTATAGGTTATATTGTTGAATTATAGCTCAATTCGAACAATATTTTATAACGTTTGGTCTTCTGTGGTTAGGTCTCACACCAATTATTCTGCGGTCATGTGTAGAACAACCACAATTTTGTAACGTTGGTCTGTTACGGTGACCCCGGGCGGCGCAAATATGGCGCCTGCCCTGGTAGCGAATGTGTTAATTGCATACTACCAACCAAGTAACCTCTTGATGTATACCCAGATTATTTTCCTTGCATTGTTTTTTGGTATCACTTTCAATGAGCATCTGTTAAAATTAGCTAAATTGTGACATGATGTCCAGTCCTTGACTGCCTCTCCCCTTTTATTT
>NW_025790187.1:0-5943 GCF_021130785.1 Homalodisca vitripennis
TTTCCGGTTTTTATAACCAATTCTTCTAACGTAGTAAATGATAGGTATTCATGTAACTTAGCATCACAATTTAAAGATTACAGCTCCACGGTTATAGCTAATTTCATAAATGCAGGGTAAACTTCTCTTGTTAGTTTTAATTATAATACTGAAACATTGTAAAGAAGAGTAAATGGGACATGTATTAAAGAGGAATAAATTATGGTTAAAAGACCTATATAAATCAAATTTTATGCTCATTAAAATGCATTATGGATTAGCTAAAAATAAATGTAGTAAGAAAGGAGAGTTGTTGAAAAGGAAAAGCATACAAGTATTTAAGAAACTTCTCACTATCCTCTAATAGTATGTCTTCACAACATACAGTATATAACAAAACTAAGGTGAACTTGATAACGTTTTCAAAATACTAGCGAGAGTTTCATAAAAACTCTAGTTAATCATCTTTAGAGTTGTAACAGATTACAGTTAGGTTATACAGTTATAAAGAGTTATTCAATGCGACGGTATTTTTTGATATAAATACTTTATTTACTTATTAAAATTAATATATACAAAATTGGAGTGTTTTCCCAACCTATGGTTTCTACCAAGCGCAAAGATTAGGAAAGAGTATCATACGATTAGTACGAATCACAAATTATAATTTCGATCACACTTTTTCCAGGCTATAGCCAGCAAACATGTTTTAAGCATCTGGTGAGGGTTGATATAATCGACATATGAGCCTTGTTGAATGAGATAGTACCATCTAAGTTTTATAGTTCACAACACCTTAAAACAATGATTGAAAAAAGGAAAGTGAGTGTGCTGCCTAGTCGATGTTTTGCAATTTCAGGATGTTAAACTGTAAGAACTTTTATGATTCAAAATATGGTTTGGGTGTTAGTAAATGGGGTCCTTGTGGTAATATTTGAAGCAATGAATTATAAGCAATGTTGCTATAAGCTATGAACACACATAAGTTTAATGATGAAATATTTACAAGATAGCAGTGCCAGGTTTGGGATCTGGTGATTGTGAAGCATGTGTAGAGCACCACACCTCATTGATCAGGCTTCACGTCACTCGGGTAGTGACTGACAGCCGCGTACAGCTTTAACAATTGACGCAGAATACTTTCTCGTTTATCACTGATTCTGAGTTTTTACACTGTAAAACAGCATAGTCTCGTGATATCTTCTCTTATCAGTGAATAGTCTCGTCGATTTAGAATCGTTGGAAAATCTAGAACTCTTTGTGATGAAAGCATAATAAGACAGGGTTGATGGGTAAATTTCGAAAAGTTAAAAAACGAAAAATATATAGTTCAATCTTCAGTAATTGCAACCCATATTAAACCGCCTACTGTCGAAGCATATAGGCTATGAGTGTTTAAATATATAAAAAGACATACGAAATTGTTAGAGACTAATACGGCCTTGCAAAGGTTGCTGCTCCATTTCAACGCAGGCTGGAATCATTCAAATAACATTTTAATAACATTTTGTTTGTTATGCTATTCAGTTTGTAAAGTATGTGTGCCATAATTTAACGTAATTTTGGATTATATTTTATATAGTTGAACATACTTACTCATAGGGGGTGTAGTGAATATAATACTAATCACCGATGGATTTTGACACACTGTAATTAAAGCAGCTGTTATAAATATAATGTTAATAAAGCGAGAGAGTTCTTAATTGGTTAAGTTAAAACGGTATATGGGAAAACCGGTTACTTTAATATTTTACGACAATTCCGTTTCTGTCGAGCAGACGCTCGGATTGCGTAAACGATTTTAATCTGAAATAACTTAAGGTGTGATAACAGAACGCGTATGATAAATGAAAATTCCCATGGTATGTACCCATTATGAAAATGTGATAGTTATTACACTCATGGTCCTGGTGTAAAATAGACAGCATCACGCACCGAAAAATCATTTTATACTAGTGCGTATTGTTTGGTGTCATGTTGAACTTAAAATAGTACAGCAGTCATGGTTACAAAACTTGTTACTGTATATTGCTGAGGTTCATAAGAATAATATTCGTCTTGGATTTTTTGTCGTTAAGTATGGGACTCTTGATATCCCTCATCAAACTTAAATTATTACATTTTAAAAAACTAAAATGTATGTTAATATTATTACTAAATGTAAAAACCAACTCCTCCATTTTACTATTGAAATCTTCCAGGGTATGGCTTGAAGAGTAGATTACAAATGTTGAGCTAATTACTTTTGAAACCCGGTGATGCATGGTAATCTAAGAGCCATCAATTATATTGAAGAACAACTCAAGAGTACGGATGTTCCTACTTACGAGAACTAGTTTCCTAAATAAAACTGGTTTACCACGTATGTTTTCAATTTAACAAAGATGCAATTTTGCCTGAAAATGTGTACAAAAATACAATAGCTTTATTTTGTTGTTTGGGACGGAGGAGCGACACTAAATAATTCCATAGTTATTGTATAGGACAAAGTAAAAATTATTAATATAACTCCATGTTTTTTATATCTCGTGATTTACCATCGTTGAAAATCTAATACTCTTTGTTGATGAAAGCATAAGAAAGTGAGGTAATTTTCAGATAAGTTAAAAAACGAAATTATATAGTTTCATCTTAGTAATTGCCTACACCCTATCAATAAACCCCTACTGAAGAGCATAAAGGCAGTGAGTGTTTAAATATATTTAAAAAGATACATAAACGAATTGTTGAGATAATACGGCCTTGCCAAAGGAGTTGTGGCTGCGCGCCTCCATTTTCAACGCATGCTCATTCCCAACATAACAATTTTTAAATACAAGTCCTTTTGTTTATGCTATTCAGTTTGTGAAGATAGTGTGTGCCATATTTTAACGTAATTTTGTTGATATATATTATATATCAGATTGAACCCAAATCGTGAAATAGAAATGTGCTAAACCTATGAATTTTGGCCACACTGTAATTAAAGAAGGAATTTTGAATATATTGTCTTAAAACCAGTTCTTAATTTTTAAGTTAAAACGCGTAATTGGAGGAAACCGGTTTACTTTATAATTCTTTACGATAATTTTTCGTTCTGTCGAAACGCTCGGGAATGTAACGTTATCGAAATACTAGTGTGATAACCCGCAGGATATGATAAATTAAAATCCCATGGGTTTTACCATTTGAAATTTAGATAGTATTACACCCTGTCTGGTGAAAATACAGCATACTGACACAGAAAAAAGCATTTTTACTGCGTTTTGTTTTGGTGTTGTTTGAACTTTAAAAATAGATAAGCAGTATGTACAAACTTGTTACTGTATCTTGCTGAGGTTTCATTGAATAATCGTCTTGGATTTTCGTAAGTTATGGGACTCTTTACCTATAAAACTAGAATTATTACATTTAAACTTTAAAAGGTATGTTAATATTTTATCAAAATAAAACCCAAAATTTCTTCATGATACTATTGAACTTCCAGGTATGGCTTGAAGGTAATTAAATGTATGCAATTACTTTTGAAAACCCGGTGAAGTTCGCCATGTAATCTAAGAGCATAATATACTTGAGAGCACTCAAGAGTACGGATGTTCCTACTTAGAGAACTAGTCCTAATAAACTGGTTTACTAGTTTTCGATTTAAAAAGATAGCAATTTTGCTGAAATGTGTAAAAACCACAATAGCTTTATTTGTTGTTAGCGACATAAAAATCTCCTAGTTATTGTTGGGGACAAGTCAAATTTTAATATTAACCTCATGTTTTTTATATATAATGGTTAGTTTATTGTTAAATTTCCCAAACTAGTTTCTTAACTTTTGACTGAAAATAGCTAAAATGGATGCTGGCCCTACCTGGGGAGGTAAGAAAGAAACCTTTATACTTCATGCTGGTGAATGATTTAATGCCATAAATAAATTGCAGGCATCTTTTATGTAGATCTATTCGTTGAAAAGCAATTCCTTCCAGTTATGTCTAAAGGGTTTTATACAGACACTTAAATAGTTTAGAAGTCAGTTTTTGCTATTTCTTTATTTTATACAACCGAGTATGTCTCACAAGTAGGAAGGGTGTCCCATTGAGGTCAAATTTTAGTGTCAGAATAAATACAGGAATGGGACAAATAGTGTGTTTGCTGCCTGTAGTGAAAATTCTAATACGTGTAAGTGATTAAAATTTTATTAACATTCAAAAAATAATTAGTAAGATTTTAGACAATTTTAGCAGAAAAAATTTTAAACCCTTTATTTCGTGGGTCAAAACCTTACATACTTATTATAAATGGAGACTTTTTTAAAGCTCAAACACGTGAAAAATTAACTGCCACTTAAATGTTCAACATGAGAATTTAAACCCAAAGGAATATTTCACTATCAGAACCCAAACAGCCACTAAATAACTCACCACAGGCATAGAGCAGGAGAATATTTAATGTCGGCATTTCCTGGAGACTTCATCGGTTGTCATCAACTTAAACAAAATTAGCAGAATCGTCAATTTTCAGGTTGTTATAGTTACAATATTATTTTTTAATATATGTAGCCAAAATGGCTTAAATTGCAATGAAGGTTGGACTTAATGATTTAACTTGTAAGTTTGAAGGTTTTTTTGATATTTTAACAATGGTAAATGTCCGATTCGCTTAACGTCCGTCTTGCTATATATAAAGTAAAAAATCTATAGCACTTTACTATGACGCAAAAGGGATATGATACTAGAAACTTAATAACCATTGTGTAACAGACAGAGTTCAATCAATAAATGAATTTAGATATTGCTAGGCAATCTTAAATCTCTCGCGTCATATCTCAAATGATACGTTTTTTTCTTTTCATTAAATTCTGAATTCAGACAATGTTCCCAATCGGCAGATCACGTGAATTATGTTAATTCTGTGATTGATGTGAAACGTTATAAGTTTTATCTAAAACTAGGGGGAACCCCCCCCTACTTCGTTAGCGTCCTTTTATGATTTTTTACGATTTTTATTTTGTTTTTCAACTTTTTTATATCAGAAAGATAGAGGAGTCACCGGACTTCATTGTACACGCGCCGTGCCGCCCTCCGGGCCCGCCGACCCGCCGCAACTGCGATGTCCCTACATTTAACTTAGAACATTATTTTACTACCGTAGAGTTTAGCTAGCGTTTGCAATATAAGCGCAAAAAATGTGTTTTTTTACGACTTAAATTAAACAGTGGTTCTCTATTGAATGAACCATGTTATTATACCCAGTGGGCCCGCAATCGTTGTTTTGCTACATAAATTCTTTTTTAAAAATTATTTTAGTAAAAAAAAATGAATACATTATTAAAGTATAGAGGGTGTAGTGTATGAGTAGTAAAGCATGGGGGGCTGTAAACGATGACGGGGAAAATAAACATAACAAAACACGAAAAATTTATGTATTTTTATTCATCAAAACTTATTCGTGTAGTTCTGCTATCATACGATAACGGTACCCTTTCTCTAAGGCTGGGATCGTTTATAAAAGGGGAGGGTATATTTTTTTTGCAGACGCCGTTTTTCTGCATGAGCAGTAAATTATGTTCTCCGCAGGGGCTATGTACCATATTTTTAGTTATAAACTCGTGTATACCGGTCAATTTGTTGATCGGGGAGCTCCCCAACTATGATACTGTCGATCTCACTGGTTGTTTTTAGTTTTTTAGCCAAACAGCAAATGACAAAGACAAGGGAAACCGCGCTTTTCCCACTCCAACTGCCTATAACATTTTACCTTCCGGAAACCTGTTCTTTTACAAATAATTTAGAATTTCTTCATCTTTAAATGAAATACACGTGAAATTATTAATGACGGTCGAAAGAAACCCTTGTCCTGGTAGCAGCTCCGCTTTTTAATTTTAGGCCCTTCGGGGTTCAGAAAAGTGACAAAAAAGTCAGGTCTACCAAAATTTTTGACTACGTCATCGCGTCCTCGTTTTTTCGTGCTGAAAACCGAAATGACAGACAAAAGACA
>NW_025790188.1:0-5248 GCF_021130785.1 Homalodisca vitripennis
CTGTGTTTCGTATCTTCTCTGGGTCTGTTAAGGGTCCGAAAATATGTGAGTTGTGATGCTACATTGGAAAGTTCAATGGGCTATACAATGTAATGAAAAGAGTGTTGGAGTTGTTTTCTAATATATAACGTTTAAACTACACAACACAAGTATAGTAAGTGAAAAATGTTTACTTTTTATACTCTTTACTAAGGAAATATTTTTTTACAAATCCATAGGTTAGTGCTATGCAAAAAATACTTATGCTAATGACAGTAACACCTGATTAGCACGTTTACATTAATTATTAACCATCTCCATACTTTTCATAATACCATACCTTTTCATTACTTACAGCTTACAACTTTTTATTTTTTGAAAACTTTTTCAAACTAATATCAAAAATAATGATTACTATAATATACAAAAGTAAAATATATTACTTAAAACACAATTATCATTAAATAAAAAATGTTAATTTTTAAAGTAACAAAGTAAATCATAATGTTTACACCATTGAAATACTTACCAAAAATGACACTAAAATTGTTTTACACTACGAGAATTACTGTCTAATTAAGCTGCCTCTATTTTATATATACTCTATTCACACCTAGGTGTACTCTATTACCTTGGTATTAGAACTAAAAGTATGATATCAGTCATAAAACAGCTTCCACAATTAACTGTAAATGTGCTTTTGAAACATGCAAACAAAGGTTTCTGTTGAAACAACAATTTATTTCAAAATACAATTACTTTGTACATGCATTTACATAAGTCAGTTCAAAATAAAAGACCTATACAAAAACTAATATTTACACTGTATAAGCATACAAAATAGTATTTCTTGAAATTGATGGAGGGAAAAATAAGAAATATCCCCCCCCCGGTGCCCCCCCGGTAGAAATCTGCCAAGTTGCTAGTCGGAGTCAACCAGTCGACCGCCCGCATATCGAAAACTATTGTTTCCATCGTACTTTGTATGCTTGAACATGTTTTAAAACCACACACAGTTACTACACCGTCCGTAAGGGGAACAAGATAAAAGAAAGAAATGACAGGTCACCATTTGGTTTTCAGACATGAATTTAACTTTTTTGTTTTAGATACGGTCCTGGAAAAAAAACTAAAACTAATACATAAATACTCAACCCAAACTAGCTTCATTTGGTTGAAAAAATTTTTTTTAGGAAAATACTCAATTGATATTGACGTTATAAACAAGTTTGCGTGTTTTATACATTACAATTTGTCCCCACCTCATGAACTTCATTCTTCACATGCAGATACAAGGGAAATTGTCGTTGGATACATCATCCATCTCGACATCTCACAGCAATAATCTGAAATGAGGCTTTAGGTTACGACTCCAGAGGATTTGTCAGATACGGCCTTGGTGAAGACCACGAGAAGATAGTGCCAACACAATGAGAAAGCACTTGCAGGCTTGTACCAGGGCGAGTCCACCGTAGGGGTCTCCGTTGGTCTTGCACCAACACAAGCCGTCAAGCGTCTCCGCGACACTCCCTCCCCTCATGATTCTCTTATATTGTGATAAAGAAACCGTCAATCCTGGGTCGTCACAACCACCACGTGTGGAGGTAATAGGAGATATTACGGTGTTTCCTCGCGGTCTGTGCGCGTACACACCATACGCTGCCAGCATGTATGCTCGCACTATAGACCGCCTCCAACCCCCACCCCCTCAATGTTGTGTGTATGTGTGTAGCACTCACTTCCGTATACTTATTTCGGTATAAATCTATTATTGTACTTCGTTTGTTGTCTTTTTTTTTAAAACTAATTTAGTCCTTGAAGGTACAAGCCTTATTGATTTTATTTGTGTGTAAATTTTGATTGATAGTTCGAAAAATTACAATATTTAAGAAAATTATATTTCACCTTATGGGTTTATTCGGAACTTTTTATAATATTTTCGTAGGTTTTTTACGTATATGATACATTATACTTAATATATTTGTAAGGAATTTAAGTAAAATTATAAAAACAAATTGAGGGTAATAGAGTATTATTGAAAGTTTTCGTACTTGAAAAAATCCTTTCCATTGTCCGGCCATTATTTTGGAACAAATAAAATGAAGAATCAAAAAATATTAGATGCCCGCCCCAACCTATCTCAATTATTAACTGCAGTCGATGTAAATTACGCTCCCTTAAACGCAAATATGTATAAATAGTTACCTCAATCTGTGAATGACGGGTTAATTTTACCGTGATAATGGGAGTCTTTTTGAACAACCAAAATGATTAACATCCGCGCCAGAGAGAAATATAGCGATACGAAAATTTTAACCCGTACTGTTCCATTAATTTTATTATTGTTTATGTTCTCAATTTATGCAAGTTAGTTCCCTGAAACTACGAGGTAATATGAAAGAAATAACTTTTTAAATAATAACTTAAAGCTTAACAGTTTTGCAAGACTAATGTTGTTGTGGGGATAACACAACTTTCTGCTAGGTGGATGATACAGCGAATGCACTTATACATTCCCATATTTCTTACTTTTCACGAGTGGACATTCTTCTTAACCTTATTCTATATATCGTAATAAGCTTCTGAAATGCTATATCTGTTAGACAAATTCAAAACAAGGAGAATACGATATAAAAAAGAGCAACAAAAAAACCCCCGCGCCTCCCCACCCACCCCCCGGTCACCGGCAGATTCGAACCTGCGCAATCTTTCCCCCCCCCCCCCCCCTTCATCACTTCCGTACACACGGCTTTCTCTTAGACCACTCGGCTTTTTACCACCCCGGATTTTACCCCAACCCCCCCCCCCCCCCCCCCCCCCCCGCATATCTCAATTATCCACCAGTTTTCTTATTTATTAGTTATGTTTTTATGTATTGGTTGTGTGTATCCTTTTAATAACATGTTGAAGTGGAAATTGAGTGCTACCATCTAAATTTTAATATTAAAATAATTGTTACCTCATCCGCGCGTTTTGGAGCGTCCCCCATTGCGGTTCTTTGTACTCCATCACGAAAGATTTACAACCAGTCTGGTAAGATCTTGTGACTTTATAATATATTTTTTGGTTCCAACCGCTACAATCTATTTCTGTAACAATTAATCACTCCTGGTTTTTTACATGATTGTCGCCTTATTATAATTTTGTAAATCGATTCTCCCGTCTGCGTTGTCGATGGATGACTACTGAACGTGTTGGTACACATGTTCTTAAGAACTTCTTGAGGCATCTTAGTTGATTTTGATTGCCCACCCGTGTATTCATTACGGCAACAATAAGAGTTGTTAGATTTGTTAGTAAACAAGTAACGCCACCACCACTTTGTTAATCGAGTGCACTTGCCGAAGTCTGCCGAAACAAGTAAACTTTCGACACTCCCAGTATCACATGCTGCACACACCTGAAACAAAAACGTTCGAGTTAGGTATATGGTAGCAACTTATTCTAATTTACTTCCTCAATATATTTAAGACACTTGAACATACTTTTCAATACATTTTCAATTAACCTAATAGACTTTGGTTTAATGTTTTTGTTATACAAAGTCACCTATTATACGTACTTGATGATCACCTATCAAACTGAAAGTAAAAAAATATAATGTATCATTAAATCGCTCTGAACATTTAAAGTCCTAGAAACTTTAAATGTTTCACATGACGGTTAATAAAAACAAGGTAGTACGCATCATTTAATTAGGCTACATGAGAATGTCACATGTTAAAGTTTAATTGAATTTACTCAGATTATAACAAATTCGTTCATTCCGTGATTGTTGTGTTGCCATTATGGTAATCTATAAGACCAATGTACAATGTTCGCATGAGGCAAATCTCATAGAGTGCCTTACTCATAGAATTAGATGTTGCCTTCTTAGTAATGAAACTTTATGCAAAATGTCAAGTCTATAGCTTAGATCTCTCTCGAAATATCTGTTGGACATATAGACAGACAGACGAAATGAAATGTTTCCAGCCTCTTGAGTGAAAGGCTTCGCTAATGCTCAGCCAATAATTTTGTGATATACAACTTATTCCAGTTCTAAAAATAGTGTAAAAAGTAAAGAAAATAAACATACATACAGGCAGATACATTTAGATCTTAGTTGCTTCTCGATTTTTGAGATAAGTAAAGGTTACAATACATTTAGGTTGTTTATTTCCTTTTGATTGTACGAATATTAGTGCATGCAGCACTGTAAAATAAAATAAAATTGTAAACTTGAAATTTTATTAATTACTTTTTTTGCGCAATTACATGAACAAATTGAATAAACCGTGCTCACCTCTTTCGCTGAAAACAGCCTAAGTGATATCCGACCAAAGAAAACCATTCGGGAAACAACCTACGCGATATTTTACCTCGGTGCTTATCAAGGTCCAGAGAAAAATATATCCAAACAAAGGTGGAGCTTATGGAAATTAAGTTTATTCATTCAATTTAAATACAATGCTAACTAAATGATGCGGCAGTTCAGCCGCGTAGGTGAAACAATACCTCTTGTTGTTTAGTTAACTAAATATTGCAATATTTCAAAACTCGCTTAGTGAAACATAATAGACTCTCGCAACCTATCTAAGGGTATTGTTCTTCTTTGCTAAGGGATATTTTATAAACACAAGTTGCACTCTGGAAATAATGTTTTTGGTTAAATGATGGATATGAACAAACAAAACATATTTTAGGTTATTTATGTTCAATTTTTTAAGGTTTAGCTTACAATAGTTACAAAGTCTTTGGATATGATAGTCAGAAATACTGATCTCCTAGACGGTTGGTAATATGGTTTCATTTTTTGTGTTCTAACCGTTGAATAGTGCTATGAAATCTGCCCTGTGTGTCTATGAACCAAAAAAGATAGTTTGCAAATTTAGTAATATACCTACTATTAAAACAAAAGTTATATAAATACACTTGCAGGAGTTGTAGATATTTACATTTTGGATTCAAATGTACCTTTTGAAGGACAAATTATCAATTTAAATTGTAAACATTGAACCACATAGTATGGTGAAGTATCGCGTTTAGAGTCCTTTCATTCTCCATGTGAATATAATGTTGGATAAAGTACAAATATTGGTGGATAAAGATCTAATTGGAAGATAAACTGCAAAATTTGGATCAAATTAGTGTTCTACACCAGGTTCCTAATTACAATTTTTGCCATGCTGAGCTTAAGGATTTTCAAAACGTAAACATGCTTTATGAATTCTGGGCACAACAAATTAAAACCGTAAAAGGACTTTTTACACAAATGTGCAATAATGTT
>NW_025790189.1:0-5559 GCF_021130785.1 Homalodisca vitripennis
TACAATAAAATTTTTTTTATACAATTTAGTTTCTAAAATAAACAGATTTTTCTAAAATTTTTGTTTCTTTAAATGGTTGATTAAAAAGGGGGAAAATTTTTTTTTTTAGTAAAGAGTTGTTTAAAATAAGTAGTTTTATAAGTTTTAAATTTTTTAAATTGCAAGTTAAAAATGCCCTATTCGTTTGGTCTTTTAATATAAATTTTTAATCCCAAAAATCTTTCAGAATGTAATAATAAAAAGTTGCCCTTTTCTAAACAAATCCCCGAAAAAACTCCTTTTTCAAGTTAATAAAAGTAAACCCCCTGCAAAACTGACCCTTTCATAATTCGTCCCAAAAAAAATTTTTTTGTAACCAAGAAAAAACCCTTTAAAGGGCCTTTAAAATATTTTAAATTTAAATTTAATTTTAAAACGAACTGTTTTTTTGGAAAACTCGAATAAAGGGAAAAAAAAGAGATAATTTCTGAAGGGGTAAACTATTACTAATCTTTAGGGTTCGTTGAAAAATTTCAAAAGAAACCAAAATATTTGTGTTTAAATTCCCCAAAAAAGATCAATGTGTTTTTAAATTATAAAACCCAAAAAGGAAGAAATGGCCAAAATAAACAGGGTACTAAAAAAGGAAATTTTAAAAAAAAAAAGATTTTGAAGAAAATTTTTTATTAAAGAGAAGATCTCTAAAGTAAATTTTAAATTAAATTAAACCGTTTTAAATTTTAGTAAAAATTTTTAAAATGAAAAAAGAATTCCCCGGTTTTTTTTTCCCCGGGTGAAGGGGTAGAGGTCATGTGAAAAAAGAAAAAAGTAAAAATTATATGCACAAAAAAGTTGAAAAATTAAGGATAAAAAACCCCTTATATTTAAATTTTAAAATTGGGACTAGCAAATAGGGGTGGCCCTAAAAGGATTTGGAGGACATCTCTTCCCTTTTTAAAAACTGTCCATGTTCCCGGTTTTGTAAATTTTTGTAAAATTGGTTTTTTAAAAAGCGGTTCCCAAAAAAGTAAAAATCCTTAAAGCTTTTCGACTTCCCAAGTAGGGTAGGGTTTAAAAATTTAATTTTCAAGGCCCCACCCTAAAAGTTTAGTTGGTAAAAACCGTTAGATTCAATTGTGAGTTGCGGTTGTTTATAGTGTCATGATCCCGTTAATTCTATGTCTCTGATGGTGGTTTTATTAAATTTTTTTTTTTTGAAATAATTTAAGCAAATGAAAAAATCCTAAAAAAAGGGTTTTTTATCTTAATGTTAGAAAAATTTTTATATTTTTAGGGAAAAAAAAATAAAAATGTATTAAATTTAACAATTGCATTTAAAGAAATTGAGAAAAATTCCCAAACCAATGTATTTTAAAATCAAGATATTGTGGTAAAAGAAGAAATAATTTAAAAAAAAAAAATTTTTTAAAAGGAAAAAGTTTAAGTAAAAAATAAAAGTCCCCAAATTTTTGGAAAAAATTTTATAAATTTTGAGAAAAATTTTTTTTGGGTGATTAAGAGTTTAATTATGATTTTAAATGATACCCGGGGGATTTGGGTTTTTCCCTTTTAAAAATATCAAAAAGTAAACTGTGTGATGTTTTATAAAGTATTTGAATTTTGGGGGTCCAAAAATGTAGTTTAAAAGACCCCGAGGTTGTACAAATGTTTCTTTTAAAAACCAACCCGGAAGGGTAAAAGATTTTACAGAGGGGATTTTAGAGTGAGCAGTGAATTTGGTTAGAGTGGACTTTTAGTTTTGGGAAGAAAGTCGGTTTAGAAAAATAGTCCCTCCCCTGAAAATAAAATTTTTGGGGCCAAAATATCTTCCCGGGGCTTTAAATTTATAAGTTTTTTTAATTTTTAAAAAAGTGGTTTAAAATTAAAAAAATTTGTATTTCATTATTTCCCGTTTAATTATGGGGTTTTAAAAAAAAACGAAAAATAAGAATGCCCTTTCCCTTTTTCTTTTTTTTGAAATTAAAGGGTTTTAAAAAAAATTTAAATTTTTTCTTGCAGTTTTTTTTCAAAAGACCCCTAGGGGAATTTAAATTTTAATTTAATATGAAATTAAATTTCAATTTGATTAACCAAAGGGCCGTATTAAAATTAAAGGGAAAAAGGATTTTAGGTTTTAAGGGTTTAAAAAAATAAAAAAGGTTTTTTTTTTTTTAAAATTTCTTTTTTAAAATTTTCCCCTACCATGTTTTTTTTTAATTCAAAAATTTTTGAAACCCCCCAGGATTTTTAAAAAATGAGTTTACTTTTTTATTTCCCCGGGCCCTCGGGCAAAAGGAAAATTTTAGGGAATTTTTAAAAAAAGATAAATTTGTATTTTGGGTGGGGTGAAGGGCTGTTGGTTTTGGGGACAAAAAAAAATGTAGTCTGGGGTGTTTTGTGAAAAAGGTTGATAGAAAGGGGTTTAAAAATAGAAAAATTTTTCTTTCCAAAATAAAAGTTTTTAATTTGAAACCCCCCCCAATTTAACACCCCAAAAAAAAACTTCCCCCATTAAAAATAAAAAAAACCCCTAAATTTCAAATAAAAAAATTTTGAAAAAAAAATTTTTGGCTTTTTAGAATAATTTTTTTTTTTTTTTAAAAATTTTTTTTTAAACCTTTTTTTTAGGGGTTTTATTATTGGGTGTACCCCAAAAATATTTTCAAATTTGTTCAATGTTTCTTTGGTTTGGGAACCTTATTTGAGAAAATTTAAAAACGGTGTATTATTTTTTTATTTAACCCGGTGTAAATTTTTTATAGTATTCGTTGAATTTTTGATAAACCCCCCCCAATTTTGAAAATCAGGTTCCCCAAAAAAAAAGTGTTTATTTCTTTAGTTTTGAAGAATTTTTTAAGGGTTTGTACCCCATTTGTAAGGCGGGTAAAAAATTTTCTCCTTTTTCCAAAATTTCAATTTTGTAGGTAAATTTTTATAGAAATGTACCCAAGTGTTTTTAAAATTTTTAAAATTTTTAAATTAATTGGGAGTTAAAAAACCCCTTTTTTAGGTTTCCCAAACCCCCTTTTGGGGAAAAAGAAAAAAAAGAACCTTTTGGCCCAAAAATTTTTTATGTTTTTAAAAGCCCCCCAAAAGCAGATAGAAAAACGTAATTTTTATATTGAAATTTCCAACCTCAAAATTTAACTATAATTTTTTTTTTTCAAAAAATAATTTATAGTTTATAACAATTAAAACCCTTAATAAAACCCCCGAACCAAAATAACAATAAAAAATTTTGAAATTCCCCTTTCCCAAAAACAGGGGCCTTTATTACATCCAAACTTTGATTTGATTGGGAAAAATTTGGAGTAAAATATTTTTAGGATGTATCCCAGTATGCGTCCCTAAAAAATACCCTTTAAAAAATTTTAAAAATTTTATGGGAAGTTAGTTAGATGGAAATTTTAAAAGGTTTCTTTTAGAAAAGAAGAAAATGTTTTTTTTGTTAAAAGGCTAAACCTCCCTAGTTTTTTCATCAAAGAGATTGGAAAAGAAAAAATTTAATTTTAAAATTACTATTTTAAATTTAAAAAAAAATTTCAAAAAAATATTTAAAATTTTTTTGTAAAATGTTGTTTTTTTAAAAAAAAATTAAAAAAAAAAAAATTAGAAATATTTTTAAGTGAAAATTTTTTCTGATAAAACCCTTTAAAAAAAAATGGATGGGCTTATCTTTCAATATCAGCATATTTAAAAGTGGAAACCCAATTATAATTTGTATTGTTAAGTTTTATAACCAAAAGTTTAATGTGCCTGAAAACCGGAAAGTACGCCCAAACCCCCTTTAAGGAATTTTTAAAATTAAATAATTTTTAAAAAAAAGAAAGTACATGTCAAATTTTTTTCCCCCTTCAAACTTATAAATTGGTTTGGGGATAAAGAAGGGTTAAAAACCAAAAAAAATTTTTTTGGATAAAAAATGGGAAATATTAAAAATGTTAAAAAATGAAATCAGTTTTTAATTTGTTTATTTTTAGGGGTTTTTTTAAAAAATAGGGTATTTCTATGGAAAAGGGGGGTAATTTGAAAAATATAACCTAAAACCCCCTTGAGATTATGAGAGTATATTTCCAAAATAGCGAAAATGGTTTTGTTTTTAGGTTTGGAAAAAAAAAAAGTTTTGTTAAACCAAATTTAAATATCCTTATTTTTTTATTACAGTAATCCCCTATATTACATTTAAATTTAAAATTTTTTACATTAATTTATTACTATAAGAAAATTTTAAGGGGGGGTAAAAGGAAGAATTAAATTAAAAAATGTGCTTAAATTTTTTAAAAAATTTAAAAAAAAAATGTGCTTTTATTATTGAATTATAACTTTAGCATTACTTTTTGAAAAAGTATTGCCCCAAAAAAGGGAAACCCGGAAAAAATAGTGTGGGGAAAAATTTTCAAAACATAAAAGAAATTTTTGATTTTCTTTGTTTTTTATTTCATTTTTTATTTAGGTATTCTTTATTTTTTTTATGAGCAACGGCCCCAAAAATTTTTGGAATTTTAAAAATTTCTGTGGTTTAAAAACGTTAATGAAGGTTTAGGGATTTTATAAAATTACTTAAAAAATAAATTTTTGGGGGACGAGCAAAAAATATTGTGTTGCTACTAGTTTGTAGGGTATTTAAATTTTTTTATTTGTAAAAGGTTTTTTTTCCGTTTTTTATAAATTTAAAAAAGAAAAAACTGGTTAGCTGTTTTTTTAAATGTTTAAAGTATTGATATTTTATGTTTTATCCATTTGAAAAAAAAATATTATGGTTTGGGTTTTTAAAAATTCAAAAAAAATTTAAAAATGTATGTTCCCGTTTGTTTAAAAAGATTTTTTTGGAATTCCGAACATGTTTTTAAAAAATTTTAAAAATTCCTTTTTTTTTTTTAAGATTTAAGTAATATCAAAAGGTTTGTTTATTTAGGAATGTTTTAAATTTAGTACTTTAGTTTAAAAAAAATCCCAAAAAACATTTTTTTTTCAATACCCCAGTGATAAAGTTTTTACAATAAAAAAAATATTTTATAAAACATTCAGTGTTTGTTTTAAAATATGATGGGAAAAATTTTGTTTGAAAAAAATTTTTTAATTTTTAAAATTTGATAAGGGTCTAGTAATAGAAAAAGGGAAAAATCTTTAATTTTGATAATTAAAATTTATATCTTTTAAACCTTATTTTCATAGTTTTTAAAAAAGGGATTTTTTTACCTTTTTTTTTTGAAAAGATAAAATTTTGCCTATAAATTAAGGCCAAAAAAAGGGCTTAAAATTTTTGTTTTGTTTTTACAATTTTCAATGTTTTTTGCCCCCTCTCTCCAAGTTTAATGGAAAAAGCGATAAATTGTTTAGTTTGCCCAGGGTTCCCCCATTTAAAACGGCCCCCAAAAAAAATTTAATTTCCCCCCTTTAAAAAATATATAAAAAAGTGGGGGGAATTTAAAACAAAAGTTGATTGATTAATCTCAAATTTTAAAAAGGGAAAAACCCCTTTTTAAATCATGAAACCTAAAAATTTTACCATTTAAAAATTTTATTATTATTTAAACAAATTAGTGTTTCAAAATTTTTGGAAAAAATTTTTTTTTTTCT
>NW_025790190.1:0-70413 GCF_021130785.1 Homalodisca vitripennis
TACCACCGCCACCACTGCAATTACCGCCCAACAGTTTTCCACCGGAATCCGTGTATCCGGTGTAATTTGTACATTCCCAAATACAGGCTGGGCCTCTTTTGGTCAGAGTTTTCACGAGACCCTCGGATCCCGAACAACGCAAGTCCACCAATTCGCTTACCGCGTTTTCCGCGTTTTCGGACGACGTCGACATAACCACCTTTTCCGTGTTGTTGGTATTCGCTCCGCGTACGCTCACGCGTACGCAGCACGTCAAAAGTACAATAAATACAAATAGTAAAAGCGTTGTTCGAATCATTTCGCTTACAGAACAGCATCGGGTTACAGGAGGTCAAGATCAAAAACACGTCAGTGGAAGTAAAAATGTTTATTTGCGGCATTCGATAGATACACAACACTATTGGAAAACATAATCTTTAGTTGCTAAACAACTTGACGACTGACGAATCAGTAATCGTGTGGTCGTAGAAATCGCCCGTCGTTTGGAACGTTGGCGTCTCGGTGAATCTACATTTCATACCTCTCAGAGTGTCGACCGTGCGTCGTTTTGCCTCTTCGCCGTAAGCGATGATGAACTGGAGCGTACGGTTGGAGCCGGCCGGGAGGGAACGTCGCAGAGTCTCTATCCTGGAGGCGCACGCATCCCTTCGGCGGCGCTCGTCCAAATAATCCTGACGCACGTCGCCGACGGAATCAAACCAGTTTATTGTTGGCGGCAACGCTGACGCTTCAAAACCTACCAGTAAAATATCCGTGTATGTTCGCGTATTGTTCGTAGTGGTTGTGCAGGTGGCGGTATAACTCCTCCGTCCGTCGTCGTCGTCCGGTGTCGTCGAAGGTCCGTGTTGGTCACACCACAATCTACGCAAGACTCGTCCCGAGTTGCGTCCGTTCTCCAACAGTCTAGCGGCCGATACAAGTTCGCGGAGATCGTAATCACCGGTGACCGGGCGGCCGCTCAGGTCGGTTGTGCTGTCCGCTACCGCGAGCCTCGACTTGTACACTCTTCCGGTGTTGTGGTCTGTAAAACAGTGCCACGACATGACCGACAAGAAATAAACAATCCGGAACGCCGGTGGCGCTTTTAAAGCGAACGAGGGGTTGGGCGGTGGGGAGTGAACGGAAGGACCCGAGGGTAAAACCGAAACAGAACCACGAGATGGTACGTCATAATGAACGGAAATATTGTTGAGTTTCTATACAATCGTTTCCTGATCCGACTTAACCTCACTTTCATGGGCCGTGACCGTCGTCTTCGAGAGCCGTTCTACGATTGATAGTAAAATTCCCTTTTTCCCCGCATTTTCCCGCAATTCCCTCACATTTCCCTACAAAATCCCACACGTTTCTAGAAAATATTACCCCCACCACCGGTTCAGACCAATAGGAAACGGTGGGCGGGGCTAAACGGGAGAAATTTGCTATATATTCAGTGTGGCGTTCGCGCGCGATCCTATACCAGCTTCTTGTCCAGTAGAATGAGCATCATGAGAAGCTCCCGGGAGGGGCCGACGCGAAGCTGGTGTGGTATGAGTAAATATTACCCCCCCCCCGGCCACCGCAGGATGTTACGAAACCTGTGAACTCGTAGGGAACACGTTTCGAGTCAGGATAAAATAAAAACAACGGTTCACAGACACAAGTTTATTTCAGAACCGTCCACACAGAAGTGAGTACACCAGCTTCTTGTCCAATCGAAGAAAGATCAAGAACAGAGCTCTCGGGGAGATACCGCTGTCCGGGTGCGAATGTAATAGCGCTCGTCATGAGCACTGCAGTTAAAAAGGTGCTCGAAAAAGCAACCGGTATGGGTGCAGTAGTCTCGACAGTCCTCGTTTTTTCCTTCCAACGGTATACTCATTTATCGTTCTGTCGTTTTATTTCCGTAATGTTTTTATTTTGATCTATTCGTTTTCACCGAGTCTCTTGAACGTGGGACTTCGAACACGGTTTATCTTCCATTGGCCCTGTGAAAGTTACCAACGACCGTCGATAGTTAGCAACTTTCGATAAAAGACTATCGAATACAGGTCTATACTGTATTTTTATTTGTAGGAAAGGGGGGGGGTAATCTGTAACAAAAATAGAGAGACTTTACGAAATGTGTTTATTGTCTTATATCAGGTGGTGGTAAACAAGTCATACAGTCTGGAGAAACTGTTTACAAAACATGTTCATTGTCTTATATCATCAGGTGGTGGTAAACAAGTCGTACGGCCACCGACTCGCGAGGATGCGTCTGCGGTCTTGTCGATCCTCTCGGTTTTATCCACTGTTTGACGTCGTTATTGTCTTATATCATCAGGTGGTGGTAAACAAGTTGTACGACCTCGACACACCGACTCGCGAGGATGCGTCTGCGGTCTTGTCGATCCTGTCGATTTTATCCACCGTTTGACGTCTTATTTTAATATTTGAATAACGTTCGTAGAGCGTTTCACACTCTCGGTCACGACAGGAACGCACGGCTTGCTCTTCGTTCTTTTTGCACCGCATGCACTTTACAGCCAAACCTTCCAACACGTCCTCTACGTCGCACAATTCTTTTTTCAACAGCGACAGTCGCGCGGCCTCCTCTCCCTCGACTTGCTCCTGCGATCGCGTTTTCGCGAAGTAATCCGTAATCCGTTGGTTTCCCCCGGAAGCTTTCTTCATCCATCTCCGTTCGCCCGTTGCCAGACGCTTGTCGGACGAGCGCCTCGGTACGGCGGGTGGCCAGAACATGTCCTTTATTTCTTCTGGATTCTTCCCCGCCAAGACGACTTTAAGCAGATCGGCTATCGGTTTGGCCAACTGGTTGTCCGCGTAATACATGAAATCGACCGGCAAATCGTTTTCCACGATGAATAGCGGGTCCTCGGCCCGGTCACACAGTCTCGCACCTTTTGGATGCGTGACGATGACGTACGGCACACGGTCGCCGATGGACGGCGCCGAGTTCGGGTCGCGCTGCTGCATTCTCCGCGCCAATATGTCGTGCGCTTGCGCGTTGACGCCTTTCTTCTTCCACTCCTTCGAAATCACCAACTCTTTCATGTTCACACGTCCCTGGAAGAGGCGCGTCAGCTCGTCTCGCAGGCGCGTCGCGATGCGTACGATCGAGCCGTCCTCGTTTTCGCTCATCAGCGTTTCCAGAGTGAACTCCATGAGGCGCGTGGCGAAGGTGCAGTTGTCACGCCGTACCACCTGCAGTCCCTTGTACTTTATCGTCGGACGACACGCGCGTCGGACGTTCTCGTCGGAGGACGCCGCCACCTTGTCGAGACAGTTGTACACGCCGGCCGCGTATCTCTTCTTTGTGCACAGTAAAAACGGTTTGTAGACCGTTTCGAACTGCAGTCTGATCGGTGCACGGTCGATTGCTCTAGTGACCGAGTCGGCCATGTCCTTGCCGAGTCCGGCGCAATCCCAGATGTACTGGCGGTTCGGATCCCATTCACTCATGTTCACCATGAGACTGTCCGTGTCTCCGTACAACACCTGCGTTCCGGCGTAGAGGTTTTCCACGTGCTCTTTCGTCCGTAGTATCAGTTGGCGACCGTACGCCGTAACGCTGGACGGTATCTCGACGAAATTTAAAATGCTCTTGTCGCAACCCATTGCACCGTATATGGAGTTGGCCGCGATTTTCAGCGCTAGCTGTTGCCCGTCCAATAACATGTATTCGATAGATCCGTCGTCGACGTCGCGCATCCGCCGTCTCACGTCGGCTCGCTCCTCAAGCAACATTTCCAATATTGACGGTACGACACCCTTTTTTGTGGGGCTCGCCAGGAAGTAGTAGCCGGCCGGCGACCGTTCGGCCAGACCCGCCACCGTCAGTTCTTCTCCGCTCCGCTCGTCCCTCACGAAGGTCGTCACACACAGGTTGTACGCGATCATGATCGACGGGTACAGGGAAGCGAAGTCGAGACAGATGACGGGCGTGTGGTACATGCCGCTGACCGGATCCAATACGGTGGCCCCTTCGTACCCCGATCGTCTCGTTTTGCCTGCTTGTCGTGGCGGTGAGCGTTCTCCCGAGGTGTCGTGCGGCGAGTTGGTGTTTTTGTCCGTCGTGGCGGCGGACGAGGAGTGCCTCCCACGTTCGAGTCGCGCCTTTTTGGCACGGTCGTACAGGTTGGCCTCGTAATGGGCACTCGCCTTCCTCTTCTCCTCCACGTCGCGGGACGTCGTGACGTCGTTTACTAGAATCTTCCGGTCCGCACACCAGGCCAACAGCATGGAATAGAATCTCACCTGTTGACCGCGTTCCACCATGTACTGTAACATGGTGCGAAAAACTTTGCACCGTTCGAACGCGTGAACGAATGTTTGCGTTTTGAACGCCAGTTCCAAAACGAGTTGCGCGTCTTTCACGCAGTAGCGTCCGAGGCGTGCGCGCGATTCGTCGTCACCGTGGTACAGCGCCGGAATCTCTCTGTAACCGACGTCGTCTTTTTTCTGTTTCAGGAAATGTGTTGACACGCTGTTCAGTGTGTACGAACGCAGGTTCACTTCTTTCCGCATATGCGTGTACATGTCGAAAACGACGCGTCCGGGGACCAGAGTGTCGTGGGTCTTCGGCATGAATGACGCGTACTGACGCACCGCTTCCATTTTGCGTTTTTTACAAGTCGCTCGGCGTTTTCCTCTACCCATGCACGCCTCGACCCCGTGTACCTCGATGCGTTTGAAAAGATAAGGCAGGTCGAACGAACACACGTTGTAACCCGAGACGATGTCCGGGTCTTCGGCATGAACGTGTTCGACGAAAGCTCGCAACAGTGCGGCCTCGTCCCGACACAGAACTACTTGCACATCCTCGATCGAAGCACACGGTCCGCCGGTCGTGAAGAGGTGACGCCGAAAACCGCGTGACTGCCCGCGGCCCAAGGCGTCCGTGGAAACGACGGCCGAGATCTGTATGACAGGATCTCTGGAAGCGTCCGGCATGGTTTCCACGACGGCAGAAAGACATTCTATGTCGAAGGACATGATTTTCACGTGAGGCGGCAGAGAACGCGGAGGCGCCGTGGGTCTGGCGAACAAGTCCTTCACTCGGATCGCACCCGTGTCGTACACCGAGTACTCGTTTCCTACGAACGCCCGGTTCTCGTTCTTCGTACACATACGCGTGTCGAACAGACACCACTGGCACGCGTCCAGTCCCAGATCCCTCGTGGCCGCCACAATCACGTCCAGGTTCGACTCGTAGTAGTTGGCCGCGGACGGATAACCATGACACGAACCGTTGGTGACGTAGTACTCGTACACCTTTTCGTCCAGCTTCCTCACCACCGTTGTCACGTCACGCCGCGTTCTGACTTTCAGGCGTACCACGTTTGACAAAGTAGTGTCCGCGAAATCGTCAGCGGCCACCGTCTGGTGGTTTTTGTCCATCAACATGCTTTTGAATCCGTGCACGGTTTCCATCGACACCACGAGGTCTGCGGCGTTCTGCGCCAACCACGTGCAACAGTAGCTGGTTAGTTGCGTATCCCTGAAGGACACGTAGAATTGAATCCTGTACATGTGGACGCGGACGACTACGGTCTCATCGCGCGCGTCTTTACCGAATATCGACAGACACGTGGTGGTGGGTTGTGCCCGGACGCCGTGACGAGTAGCGGCCGTCGCAAACCGCTCCTCTTCCAGTTCAGCGTGGAGATAGAAGAACGGTTCCATCTTCGACTACGAATAGTCCAAGTCTGGGTCGGGTCGCTAGGATGACCTCTGGGCGCTACTCCTGGTCTGTTGGCAGTATCCGAGCAGTTTGAGCTCGACGGCCTGTCTGTCGGCTGGAACAGTCGTCTAACAGCTGGTCGGTGTGCCGCTGAGGGCCACTGCTTCGTTGAAGAGCCGGGTGCGGGCGGCTGCTCCTGATTCCGAGTAGTGCAGACTCAGCCGGTTTTATAGTTGATCAGCACGCGGTAGTCCGGTTTGAGCTCGACGGCCTGTCTGTCGGCTGGAACAAAATTGTCTAACAGCTGGTCGGTGTTCCGCCGAGGGCCACTGCTTCGTTGAAGAGCCGGGTGCGGGCGGCTGCTCCTGACTCCGAGTAGTGCAGACTCAGCCGGTTTTATAGTTGATCGGCACGCGGTGGTCAAGTTATCGTGAGATTCCCGGAAGAGGTGCCCCCCCCCTCTCTCTTTCTCTTTCCCACCCAACCAACTCTTCTTTCTTGCGTGCGCACACGCTTATTGTTCACCCGAAGCGACAGTTATCGGTGTGTCGTACGGAATACTAGAGGTGTCTTGGTGATCGGAACACTCGACTATGAGCCACGCGGGAGATGTCCGACGTTTGTCTTTCAACACATTCAAAGATGCATCGCCCCCGGCCCAAGTGTCTTTCAGCACATTCAAAGATGCATCGCCCCCGGCCCAAGTGTTTTCACCACCTTCGCCTCCGCCACCGCCGCCGCCGCCACCGCCGCCACCACTCCGATCTACACCTGTCCAATCGCAGGGGGTTTTTTCTCGATCCCGACCCGTCGACGGTGATGGTGGAATGAAAACAATAGAGGGTGAAGAACACGACCACCTGTACCCACCGAGGGGGCGTTATTCGGCGAAACCAGAATACATGTACGGAAAACACAGGATACACGAAGCCGTCCGTGAAGAGGACGAGGAGAAAGGTTTAACGGCGGCGGGCAGTGGCGGTCAGTACCGTCTGGAAAGTGGCACGTTCTGCGATGACATCGCGCACTACCGACCGGCCGACTTCTATTGTTCTCCCGGTATAAGAAAAATGAGCACATCGACTAGTGGTGTGTTCGGACTGCCGGTGGTCAATCCGTTCAACGGGCTCGACGTGCGAACGCAATCCACCCGCCATCGTTTCGCTTCGTGTAGCACGCGAGCCAACTACCGCGATGGCGGTTTCGACGTATGTTCTCAATCCGCCGCCTACGAGAGAAACAGTCGGCTGTCGTTTCCCCCACGACCGCTGTCGGCTCCTCCACGGCCGATGTCAGCGCCACCGCCATTCTACGGACCACCCGACAGGTTTGTTCGGTCGTCGTCTCTGAGGCGCTACGACGACCGCGGGGCCCAATCGTATGGGAACGGTCGCGTGACGTACGGCGGTATAGAAGACCTGAGCGCCGTCGGACGGACGGGTAGTCACTCGCCGGCCGCGGAAGGCGATCAGAGCGGCCAACTCGACGAACTAACACAAAAGATGGAAATGTTGATGGGTTCTATCTATCGCCAGAACAGGAAGATCGAATCGATACACCAGTTGGTCGGAAAGGAACGGCCTCCTGACAGGCGGAAGGCGAGAAAAAACCCGGCCGGAGATACGCCTAAGAGTGACACGTACGTGTCACTCGACGTCTTAACGGCGACGGATCAAGACGTGTATTACAAGAAAGAAACGGCCCTTCCCGAGGCGAAGAAGTTGAAGCGAAAATCGTTGCTGTCATGTATCCATTAAATCTGTTTTCACACGATTCTTGTACAAGTAAATAGTTTTGTTTTTTTTAGAAGGGGTGTACGCAGGGTAAGAGAATAGAAGTCTAAGTTCCTATGCGATAAAATTAATTGTATTCATTCAAACGACTAAATAATAAAACCTGAGTTCAAACACAGTGTAAATTCAATTCACCACTTGATCTCCCGCGCCGAGCGACTTTTCAAACAGTTGATATCAACACGGCGTGGAGAGGTAGGCGTTTTTTCCCACACGAAAAACATCCAATGCGTTCATTTAAACTGCTAAATAATAACGAAATCGAGATTCTTATATCGTGTGTGGATTAGTTTGTACGTACATTCGGGCGAGAGGGTTGGTGTGTACAAATACCACACACACACACACACCACGTTTATTTTTCCATCGACCCGTTCGGTCAAACGTGGTGTAAGAACACGACGCGAGCGGCGGCGTGTTTGCCGATATTTTTGGGATCACCGGGTACCGTGGCTTTGTACTTGACCTGTTTAACGCGTTCGTCGGCGGCGAACAGTGTCGCGAGTCCTGACGCCGGACTGAAAGCGATCGCGTTTATAACGCCGAACGGTGTCGGCCGCTCGTCCAGATCGTACAGCGTGCCGCCGGTACCGTCCAACAGATAACGGCCCAACACCGATGCCAACACGTCGAGAGGCAGGTTTCTCGGATCCACCGTTCTCGCGTCGTACCTCAACACCAGCTTCTGTTCCACGTACAGGTCCCGCAGCGTCGCCTGAACGTACGCGAACCCGCCGACTTTCTGTTGTCCACCTTCGCCGTAGTACGCGCCGGCTCCGGCGGTCACTCGGGCCACCAGTTCGTCCGACATGTTCATGTGGTAACGAGCGAGTTCGGCCTCGACCACTTGAGTGGCGATCGACTCCTCGGTCAACGGGTCGGGTGGCGATCTGACAACCGTCTCGAGACGTCGCGCGAACGCGCTGTCCAACGAACCCTCGGACGAGTTGAACAACAGTAGGAACGATCGCAGCGTCCGGTCCTTGTTGAACGCGTCCATGTGTTGCAACATCGAGTTTTTTATCGTGGCGATGTGCTCCTGATCGGCAGAAGTGCGCGGCGACATCAGATTCTCGATGTCGGGAAACCAGAATACGCGTAGCCTGCCATCGCCACCGCGGACCGACCGTTTCATCCAATCCACCATGGCGTCGAAATTACGCTCGCTTTCGCCCCGGTACTTGCTGAATATACGTCCGTAGTTCACCTTGTACGCGTCCATATTACCGCCTAGTTTTTTTCGCAGGAAAGCGATAGCGCTCTCACATAACGTAGACGCGAACATACGGTCTCCGGGCGCTTCCAGCAACAGGACGTTACGGTCCTTGTCGGACAGGCGCGTTTCCAAGGCGCCGGACATAGCGGTCGGCGCGTTTGCGGTCGCCACCAAGAACACGGCGTCGTAAAAGTCCCTAACGTAGTTCTTGTCCGCGTTGGACGCGTACAAACGTCGCAGCAGCGTGTCTACCTCCGTATACGGGTCGTTGTACCGTTCCACACCGCTCGGTATCTGCGTCGCGGTAGTCGTATCGACGTCCACGCCGCTCTGACCGCCCGAGACGCTGCGAAAGAAATCCAACATGTCTTTTTCCGACTGCACCTGTGCCAAACGCTGTTCGACACTGGCCACCACGCCGCTCAACGCGTTCAACGAGTACGCGTCGTGTACGGCGACCGCCACCTGTCTCGCCACGGCTTCTACGCGTGACAACACGTTCTTGAGCGCCAACTGCGAGTAACCGTACACCGAACGCGCTCCGTCACGATCACAGCGTACGAACGACAGGTTCTTGTACGCCAACACGACGGCGTCGAACACTTGACATAAAAAGACACATTTCTTCTGCGGCGCTAGCGACGGATCGGTCGCGATCTCGTTGGCCAACTCGTACAAGTGTCTGGTGTGGTGGACCAAGATCACCGGAGCGGACGGCCCTATGATTCCCGGGTCGCCCGATTGTGTCAGGTACGACAGCAGATTTTTAAACTCCTCCTCGTAAGTCGCGCCCACCGGTCCGAGACGCGTAGCCGTGTCCACCACCGGGATTCCGGTCGGTAACTCTGAATCCCGACTCACGCGTTCGGTGGTCGAGGGCCCGGCCCTCGGTTCGTAGTTTACCATGACTCGTATAGAAATACAGACTTACATAGCCGTCGACACAATCAGTCCCGGGACGGTGGTGGTTTTTTCACGCCGCCGCGACCCAAAACGGATGCCAATATCTTTTTGGCGTGTCTCGGTTCGGTTTTGTCGAGCGCCGCCCATAGCAGTGTACAGTTCGCGGGTAAACGACGGCGAACGGGTTGTTTGTCACTGCCGTCAGCAGTCCCCCCGCACGAGTCGTGAAACCGACTCGCTACATTGGACACGGAATCGTAGTACTCTTCGCAAACGTAACAGAAATCGGCTCGGGTAGCCGGAGAAGGCTCGTACCGGGACTTCACCATGACAAGTCCTTCCCGCTGGCGACAAGTCGATATGAAAGATATTCCGAATGATCTTAAATAACAACAAGCACACCACCGTGGCCATGGTGCCCAAACGTCTGCTGAAGTCTGATACTAAAATCCCGGTTGTCCTCAAACCCATAGAGCTTCCGGGCTTGACGCCGAATACACAAAATAAATTAATTGACACGTAGCCTACGATCTTAATCCGTACCTACTCTGACCGTAGACACGGTGGCCCCGTTGCCGACTGAGTCGGGTTAAGATCGACCCCCAAGATTCGGAGACAAGCGCGGAGCCGTGAGGAAATAATACAATTCCCTTTGTCAATGGAGAATGATGAGTTCGTTTGCAGTTCGGTTATCCAGCACCCACCGTTACAACCGTACGATTGGGTGTGGTTGACATTCCCGCTCGACTCGAAAGACGTACGTGGGTGTGCACCGTTTGCCAGGTTCCCGTGTGTCTGGGAAAGAATAAAACTTGTACCATACATGGAAAGTATATTAGTTAAAACTCGAGGTTTAAAAGTTTTGTTGTTTTGCAGACTGTAAACAGATTGTATTTAAGTTATTACAAATTCGATATCTTGTAAATAAATATTTTGTTATTTGTAATAGACAAACATTTTTTATTAATCCTCTGCATTTAAGTGATACCATTTTAATTTGGTTAGATGTAAGAGTTCGCGTTGTTCCCGTAAAAATAACCAAAAAGTTAAGGTTTACTCATTTTTATTACTGTGACATTTACCGTGCCACACGGGGGTTGGGACCTTATATCTTACTATAAAAGCTGCTTGTACTCTGCAACTGAAGTCAGTCTTAACTCGTTTCTCGCCTTCTCTACATCAACCGTGATCACAACACCCACTCTTCTCCATGGAGGTGAGTGTAATACATTTTGTTCATAATTCAATGCTTCGGATAGATTTTAATAGTTTTTAAATATACACGTTTCATTCCGAGTCGACAGTTGAAACAGACTATTCTAGAGGAGTTATTAAAATTAAAGACGTTGTATTCATTTCTCAGCGGTGATTGGATATCGGTTTTAGAATAAACGGATTAGTAGTTAGTCAGTAGGAACCCCCGCCCACCGAAGACCGACTCACGAATTACGGCTTTTGGCTCTGTATTATATTTTGTGTATGTTACTGTTTGAAATACATACTAATTATAAATTATTAACATGTTCAGATCAGAAAACAGGTGTTTCACGGGGGTTTTCGAATCTAAATTTAGCGATGTCCCAATCGCCTCTTTGTATTTTTAGGATTATGTCAATATTTTTTCAGTTCTACCACAGACACTAATTCCATAACTATATGTAATCAGATTGTATAATTTATTATAATTAGTTATATTAAAGATTCTGATGTTTGTATAACATTTCAGGTGGACGCCATCATATCATCAGCGACAGCGTTCTTAGATCATCTGATTAGATACGGTGATGAAAGAGAACTCCCTGTACCGGGCGTCATGGAAACGATCAGAGATTTGCTATCGGAGAGGCTTTCCGAACACCTACCGGTGGAGAGAGACAAAATACGCTGCCCGATGTTCAACGCTTCCACGAAGCGTCATCTCGTGACAGAGATGATACCATCGCCTGTGTCCGTCGACGTAGAACTACTGTCGTCTAGGGGCGGGTACACCATTGGGGGATTTGCTGCAGAATGTCACTCGACACCGGTCACCAGTATCGCCGTCAAACGACCGGCCGAACAGAACCCGCAGTCGAGGAGGGGCGGGACCGAGAGGCGTTACACGCACGGCATCCACAGCGACGGTGATTCGATTGACGAGTGCCAACTCGCGAGATACACCGCACCTCTGTTCACTGCCGGCCGAGAGGTAGTTGTCACAGATCCCCTAAAAGCAGATGTGCTGAATAAGCGGCTGGGCAACAGGAGACTGGTGAGGGAACCTTTCTGGGCACTGGACGACGCTTTGTGGTCACGGGATGACATCGATGTGCAAGCAGTGCAGACAGTAATGAAGAAAGTCTTCATGTAATTAATTCTATAACCTGTTCAATAAATAACAGTTAGAACCATTAGTTTCTTTTTATTTATAGAACCTCTAATTCCATGTCATCGGGGAGGTGTATGATTAATTAATCAGATCGGATTCGGACCATCGAATTCAATAACCACCCCTAACGTTTAGTCTGTGTGGTTCCGATTCCGTACAACTAACAATTCACCAAGAAACCCTAGTACCCCACCTAACCCGCGACAAGACATTACCTCGTGTTCTGTCCTTATGACAGGACACGAGGTAATGTCAACCACACCCAATTGTATGGTTGTGTCGGTGAGTACCGGATAACCGAGCTGCAAACGAACCCATCGTATATTATTTCCTCACGGCTCCTCGCGTGTCTTTGAATCTCGGGGATTGGTCTTAACCGGACTCGGTAGGACTCGTCACAGTTGTCGTCGTCGTCACCCCCGCTAGCCGTTCCTGGTACGTGGGGGGGGGTGCTACACAGTAAAACAAAGACACGTGATACGACATCAATCAGTTTATTGACAATTCAACATTCTATTCTTGGTCTTAACCGGACTCGGTAGGACTCGTCACAGTCGTCGTCGTCCTCGTCGTCCTCGTCGTCGTCACCATCGTCAGCAGTTCCTGGTACGTGGGGGGGGTCCAACAGCTTACATGTATCCTGGTCGCCACATGTATCCCAAATCGAAAACGTCGACGCCTTTTGGTAGCGCAACGAGTTCGGCGACATCAACTACATTACCGTTGGGCTTCACCAAACGCAGACGACAGACCAGGCGACCGATGTTGTCGTCACGTGAAAATCGCATATCCACGATGACGGTATCGCACACAAGGGCCCGATCGGCACCGGACATCGACAGATGCGACGAAGCGTGTAGCCAACAGAGAAAAACCGGCATGTGCGCGTTGTCCTCGATAACTATTCCAGGACGAGAACGACACACGAAACAGGTGTTGAGCGGCGGCGATTCATTCACGTAAAAGCGACCGCCGTCTCTACCGACGCCCCCCTCGTCAAAGTACACGAGTTGGCGATTCATAGACGGGTCGGTGAGCATGTCGTTCGTGGTGACTATGACGAGCGGCTTGGTTTTGCGGTCACCGCCACGAGCACGGGTGTCGGCGGCCACGTTTTGCAGAACAAAACCGGCCAGATCGTAGCCGGGCGAAGATCGCGTGTGCCCGATGGCTTTGGCTCGCAACAACATCGCACGTTCGAAATCGTTACTGATGCCCTCTGTTCCTCCGTCGCGTCTTGGTCGCAGCGTTTTGTCGTACCAGTACCGCTGTTTGCCGTTGCAATTTTTCAGGACCATCGTGTAGACGTCGAACTGTTGGTAGCAGAGGCCCGCGAATATCACGTTGGGAGCTTCGTTGCAATCGCATATGTCGTACACCAGGTGGGAGAAACCGTCACGCACCCAGCGCACTTTCCAGTAACTGTGCACCCGGGGCTCTCCGAACTGGACGGTAGTACGTTTGTTGTTCCACCCACCACGTCCCCACCGCCGCGGTTTTCGCGGGGGCCGTTTCGCACGGCTTTTCTCACGTGCAACCAAACCGACGCCGGTGCTCAGTGTATCACCACCTTCGTTCGTGTCGGTCGCCATCGGTGACATTTCCGAGGTGGTTACATCCGATTCGTCACAGTCCAGCTCCAGCACGTCGTCTGTTCCTCCGGCGTCTTGAGGCGAGGGAGGCTGTTCTTCAATAGTCGCGTTACTCCACTCTTCGTCTGCGGATCCGTCGCGGTGTTTTTCGTCCATAATCTGAACCCAATCCAGTCCGGTCGTAGAAGACATCGTCGCGCGTCACTTACTGTTTAACATGGCTTGTGATTACGACACCCACACAACCGTTCGTTGGTTCAACTCAAAACTTCTGGGCTACATGGATCTGTACGTAGAAACTGGAACCGGCGCGTACGTCCTGGTGGAAAAATTCAACTGCGATATACTCGCTACGTCTCGGATATACACAAGAAGAACGGGGGGTGAAAAAATATTGATGCCACCTAACGCTTGGAAGAGTCCGGTAGTCCGTTGGAAAGAAACGCCCGGCAAGGTGGCGACGTACGACACGAACGCCAGCAACATGTACGCGTTCGAGGGTTTCGATGATTTCCTATCGTACATAAAAACTGTTCGAGCTACTAGAAACACTATACCGTTCTTCGACATCGACGACCGCCTACGAGCAGATCAGTTGTCGAGGCTAGTGGACGCGGACAGTGCTCCACCCGAACGGAAAACATTCAAGAGGACCAAAATATATATTTCTTAATGTACGATTTGTGTAATTTTCTGTACAGGAGAATAAATTAATTGTAACACGAAGTCTGCCGCTCTGTTTCTTTTGTGTTAAGATTCCGTGGGTTTCCCAATCCCAGTCTGTATCCATCGACGACTCGATGGAAAGACGGTGTAACAAGTTTTAATTACAGTGACCATAAATGTACTGGTGGCGAGAGAAAAGAAGAGACCTGGCCCGTGCTGGCGCACAGCCGTATACTAGTGTGTTGCCGCCAGGTAATTTCAGGCGCTTCGCCCCACAGCCAACCCTGTGAATTGTTTATCCAAGCAATGGAGTTATTGTTTTCAGTAATGTGGCATTCCTGCAGAGTGTGACTCATCTTAGACGCGCCCATTATTTCAGTCTTGTTAATTTCAACATTACTAACAGTAAGTTTTTTATGTTATTTTCCGAACATGCTTACCATTAGATGATTAAACTGTGTTCTCTCGGTTTCATATTCAACAATTTACAACTTAAGCAAAATATAATTATTTTCTTTTGATGTGGTATTTGTAAAGCTGTTGAAGCAAATTTTTTTTATCCAATTACAAATGTTCCTATTTTTTGCGTAAGAGGTTTTTTGTTTACTGTATATTCAATACATATATGAACATTAGTAATTGTTATCTTAACAATAAAAAACCTTCAATTTCAGCAATTCATTCCTTTAATTATTGTTTCTTTACAACCACTGTAAAGCCTAATTATTAGAATTTATTACAAACATAAATTTTGCTCAATTTTAATTGATCAAACCAGTACCGTCATTTAAATTAGCTTATAAAACATAACAATTAGACCGCAAATCAATCAAAACAGTGAAACAATAATGGAATTACGAAACAAGACGCGGCAACATACTAGTGGTAGCGCCTGCAATTTTCAGATAGGCCAGAATCCAGGTCTCTTCTTTTCTCTCGCTACCAGTACTCCTTTTTGACACGTTTGTCAGATAGAAATAAAGGAGGGAAGAACATAATTCATAATTCATAATCTCTTTATTGCGTGTTTGACAATATGTAACATTGTATTGCAATAGTCAAATGCATCATAAAATATATCCTAACTACACATTCACTCACAGTCATACTTACAACCAACCAAAGAAGTCGTGTACTGATGGGGCTAGTTAATTTTTATTAAACACAACTCTACATTCAATACAGCTTTTAGTAGCGTGTCGAACCAAAACAAGTTTGTTTCTGCGGAAAGAGACAGAAGCGATGGGCGTCGTCGGTTGCAGGAGCGCGCCTTTCGATGATCCTCTGGCGCGACGTTAGATGCGGAACTGACGCTGTTGTTTGGTAGCCTTTTCAGCATCCCCCGTCCGTTGCGATGTTCCCCCGTTGCTCGACGTTTTCAGCGTCGTATCCGTTTGCACAATTCTCCGATCTCTCGCGTTAGGTCCCGTTTGTTCCCCCGTGTCCGGAATCGGTTGCCAATCCATTTGCATGTCTTCTCCTACGACGTTTGTCGATCCCCCACGGATGCCCGTTGTCATTCCAGCCATAGTTGACAGTACCTCACCCCCCCCCCAACCGTCGAATCTATTCGAGAGCCGTCCTGTAACTGACCGTCAACACCCCGTTTACCCTATTAAATACCCTTCAACTCGAAAAAATACTACTCCCACCACTAATTAATCGTATGACCTACCACCGACCACTTTAAGTCGTCGTTCGGTAGCCCGAACACGGTGTGGCACACTGTCGGTACGGTGACTGTTGGTATCGGTTAAACGAATCGGAATTCATTTTATATTTCGATCGGTTTACCGATCTGCGAGAAAGCTTATTTTTTAATATACGCGCGCGCGCGTGTGTGTATGTGTATATATATATATGCGTGTAAGTGGACTCATGCATTACTACTCCCGTGAGCGACCTCTTGCAGAACGCAGACCGACTACCATACACGTAAGTGCATATTACCTGTAAGAGAATAAATTATTGTTAAAAGGTTTTATTTAGTCAACGGCCACTATAACCAACGGTCAATTTTTTATCGCGGAGACAGAATGCATTTGTATGACAAACGTGAAATATGTTAAAATTTGGACATACATACCACATCAAGCTCTCGTTCAGACATAGTTTCAAGATATAATCGCTTTCGAGACATCACATGTTTTCGCTGCATGGATCGCCTTTCTATAAATCGTTTTATATTGCCGGAAAAATGTTTCAAAACCCTCTTTGTGTTTTTTTTTCGTCATTTTCGGAGTAAAACTTGAGTTTTTCTCCCGAGATCAGAATTCCTTTAGTGATCCACTCGTTGTTTGTCATTTTTTTTTACAAATTTTATAGTTCTTTTTGGACAACATAGATCTAAATAAAAGTGTAAATGTGTTGCTCGACCGGTTTGGATAAATTCAGAAAGTCCCGCTTTTCTTTCGAAAGGAAAGAGTTTGGGGAGAGCGAGATTTTCTGGCCTTGTGTCTCTCAAAGTTATGGAAATGTTGGGCTCCCTTATGGATTTACACTACACCGTGTAGCAACTTAGATAGTCGGTTTTAAAGTTCGGACTTGTTATAGCCTATTTGAAGATATTTGTTTCTGGTTTTATTGGGGTTTAACTGTGTACCATAGTTCTAATTCTTTATGCTGAATCGCGGTAGGAAGTAGGCTCCTGTTAACTAGACGCGGTGCGTGGACATTGTTTGTTTAGTTGGACCGGTAATCAGCTGATCGGTCTACGTTCCGACCCGGCAAGCCTGGAGAGAGACAGAAGCAGTCGGTCGAGTCTTGGTGTTCAAGGAGAGGTGTACCGGTCGAGTTAGAAGCTGAAGTTCTTTCTCCAACCCAATAGTTGGGATTTAGAGTAATTATTTATCGCGGGTAAATTCAACTCCGAGTATTTAAAATTTTTAGTGCGTTTTATGATCCGATCTGCCTCCTTAATCTTCAAAGTAGTAAGTCCCGTACCAGCTTATAGTTAATATCTTTTATTTTATAATACTGTAATTAAAATTTCTAAAGTTTCCCATCTTTCAGAGTCTGAAAAATTAATTCAATTTTTTGAAGTATTGTGAATTAAATTTTGGTGATAAAGTAAATATCAAGTTTTGTGTCATATTAATTTTGAGAAGAGAACTTTTTATTTTGTTTTGTTAATTTAAACCATATTTGGAGAAGTATACATTTTTAGTTTAATTTTAATTTCAATACCTTTTGATCAGACTCTTAATTAGATTTGTTCGATTGAGTGACATTTGAAGAAAATTGAATCAAAAGTTTGTAAACTTTGTTAACTTTTGGGTGAACTTAAATTTCGGAATAAAGCAAGTATTTCCGAAAAGTTGTTTAATTTATTTATAAGTATTAGCTCCATATAAATTTAAAATATATGTGCTATAATAACGGTACGTAACAATTGACTTTCAACAGTATGTTTTCTTTTCACAGATTCGTAATGGGTCGGTGTGACCCGTGCTGTAAGACGTCGGACTGTGTGAAGACGGCGAGGGACTATGACGGCGAATACTACGCGCTGTGCTGCCGGTGCGCGAGGACACACCCGTATTTCTGGCGGTTCTCCGGTAAACGGAGGATCGCGTATGCAGATTGTGAGCACAACGCGAGACCCGGCGGGCAGAGCGTGTTTCGCTGCCGTCTCGACCCACGCCACGTCGTGCAGTACAACAACGCCAGCAGACACGAGGTCCGGTGCCCGTCGGGGAAACCGGACAACGCTTCGTCCTCGTCTCGTCCCGAGCCACTTCCCGAGTGTTGGGACGAGGGCTGTGAAGACGCCGGCCACGATCACAGCCAGCGATAGTCGGCTCCCGTATACGATTAGGGTAGTTTGACTTAGTACTAAGAATTTTTGTATTTTAGATTTAGTTTTTTTTTTTTTAATAAATAATGTTTTATTACAAAATAAACGTATTACTTTTCCAACTACAACCACGATAAAAGTCTGTATCCACCGACGACTCGATGGAAAGACGGTGTAACAAGTTTTAATTACAGTGACCATAAATGTACTCCTTTTTGGCACGTTTGTCAGATATGGGACCACAAGGTAAACCCAGCTAGCCGTCGGCTACCAACGTATAAAGGACACTGGTTTATTCCATAACAACGAGATTAAAAAGAACAACGACTATTAGAAAGACAAGGTTTACAGCAACAGAAGAAGGCATTACGTATACACGACGTGGGGTAGTTGGGAACCATAGTACAGAATCGTTTGTTTGTATTCGATTCTAAAGGAGTATTCCGTTCGCTTAACCCTTTAAGCGTCATGAAAAATTAGACCTGATCTTTGATAAAGTTACAATTTTTTTAAATTTCCAATGTGTAAAGTTAAATTTATTTTCGTTTCTGTATGTCAAAATAGAGTTATTTAACGGTAAATAAAATTCGTTTAGCCTTTTTTGGATTACCTAGGATAATTTTTAACTTTTGAGAATATCGTAGAATAGCAGTGTAGTTGTCACTAATATTTTTATAATTTATTCAGTAAGTATGGGAATGAAACACAGTTTTATAGATAAACGTATACTATATTACAAACCAATAAAATTAGAAAAATACAAAAGTAGACAAAGAGTGTTTATTTAGTGGCGGGCTGTCACAACTGACATTCCACGCGTCTCCCGCAAGCCACTGTTATCGCGTGGACTTTGAACCTTCTTATCGCTCGGCAACGTGTAGGACAGCCTTGCAGGGCTTGAATTATGTTTCTTGCTTTGTGATAACATCCTTATGACCGTAGTAAAATATTAAAAAGTTTGGGGTTGACCAAGTAATTGCTCAGAATTACCAAATCTTCAAATTCCGAATCGTCTGGATAGGCCATTCACACGAATAATGGTAAAAAAACACTAAATAAATACTGGAAACTGCTGTATTTAATATGAATAATTTACTTTAAAAAGAATAAGACACAACAGAAAATTAGCGATAACCGAAATACATATGCGTGTACCGGACGCTTCTCACTAACAACTGGCTAGATGCCTTGACGGGAGCTCCCGTCAATGACTTTGTGAAAGGCGCGGGGCCACGCCCGCTAGACAGTGTTTGGCCAATTAGAAGCAACTGCCACTCCCATTGTAACAGAATTCGAGGCAGGGCAACCCGTCTGTATGTCGCATGACGACTAGAACCATCTAACAGCAAAATATTCAACTAACATAGCAGTAAGAAAATAAAGAATGCAAAAAACGCGGATCCACGGCAATAACGTTTTGAGCTTGTAGTGGCCCTCCGCGGATCCGCGTCAATAACGCTGGAAAGGTTAAATGCTCTTCCCCCATGACATCCGAACCGACAGGATCGCGTCGCGTCATTCGGGGATGAACGCCGTCGGGTCGAATCGGAGCGGAAGCTCTTCTGGAAATCGAACAGACATAACCTCACTTTGTCGTATGACCGCCCTGTTTCAGAGTTCTCCCACGACTGACGGTAAAAACCCCGCCCTACCCCCAATTTCCCCACATTTTCTCGCATAATTCTAGGAAATATTACCCCCACCACCGGTCCCGACCAACGGGAAGCGGTGGGCGGGGCTAGACGGGAGAAATTTGCTCCCCCACCACCGGTTCCGACCAATAGGAAGCGGGGGGTGGGGCTAGACGGGATGAATCGGCTATATATTGAGTGTGGCGTTCGCGCGCGATCCTATACCAGCTTCTTGTCCAGTAGAATGAGCATCATAAGAAGCTCCCGGGAAGGGGCCGACGCGAAGCTGGTGTGGTATGAGTAATTAATACCCCCCCCACCGAACCCCACCCCAGACTCGGCCAAAGAAAAAGTCTTCGCGGATCGCCGAGAGCTTTTTCCTGCCTGTCGGATGTTACGAAATTTGTTGACTCGTAGGAAACTTCAGGATGGAATAAAAACAAAAAGTACAGACACCGGTTTATTCGAGAACCGTCCTCGCGGAAATGTACAGCCGTCCACGGCAGCTACTTGTCAAATCGAAGGAGCGTCGAAAAAGTGAGTTCCTTCGGCGTTCGCGCGCGATACTCGCTTTTCTGCGGCATTCGATAGATGCGCGACAACTGTAATCTATAACGGCAAACCGAAATCCCGTGACTACAGCCGTGTTTGCTCCTCACGGAGAAATATACCCAAGGCACTTGGAATTGTTTCAATATTGTAGCGTGATACCACGAATACATCGTGGGGTAGAAAACAAGGGGACAGAAACTATGTTTGGAATACGTTAAGAGAAAGTCCGACCGAACTCATCTGCGAACTTCCCGAGGGTTTGCTCGAATTCAAATAACACACAAACACCCGGCGGCCCCCGATTACAAGTAGTAGGCTATAAACATACCCTCGCTTTATTCGACAGTCCTTTCGAGAATTGTCCTACGACCGATCGTAAGATTCCCCTTCTCCCCGCATTCTTACGCATTTTCCTGCGAAATCCCGCACAATGCAGAGAAATAATACTATCGGCGGTTCCGACCAACGGGAAATAAAGGAGGGAAGAACCAAAGAAGTCGTGTACTGATGGGGCTAGTTAATTTTTATTAAACACAACTCTACATTCAATACAGCTTTTAGTAGCGTGTCGAACCAAAACAAGTTTGTTTCTGCGAAAAGAGACAGAAGCGATGGGCGTCGTCGGTTGACAGTACCTCACCTCCAACCGTCGAATCTGTTCGAGTGCCGTCCTGTAACTGACCGTCAACACCCCGTTTACCCTATTAAATACCCTTCAACTCGAAAGAAATACTACTCGCACCAATGGTTCCGAGCCTTCGATGTCAATAGAGGAGAAGACAATCGGAAAAAGGAGTATCTGCAGTACCGGTTGGTACAGCTCACGAGCTGACGATTACTTCGAATGGCGAGTTATGAAAAAATACTTTCAAGAGGCTCGAGTGAGCGACGCGGTTGTAGAAGAATATTATTGGAAAGACGTTGAAAACGGAATCGTGTATCTCGCCGCGGTTGTACAGAAACAAACCTCGTACTGTATTGATTTGTGAACAGTACCTGTAGAAATAAACACCGTATTGAGTCCATTTTGTGTCGAATAGTTCACCCACGTTGTACGAGATAAAAAATCCACTATCAGGGATTCCGACTTTTACTGGTTGCACGACCCGAGTGTTGTAATTTCTAAGCGAGCCGGTCCGGAAACGATAACGTATTGAAACGGTCGAACCCAATCCTCGGTTCTTTACCGGGTTCAATGACCCTCTCCCGACCCTAGATAATTAGCGTTTTATCTGCGCACGGAGATAATACAAAAAGCATTTTTTACTAGGCTCGTGAACACGGTCACGAACCCAGTTACGAACCACCGTACGACACCGTCTCCTCCACCTTCTTGTGCGGTAGAACAAGAATCAGGGGAACATGGGGTTTGTACGAGATGGCTTTTGAAGGAAACAACAGTACAGGTCTGAAATAATACCTGGGAATATTCATTCACCGGGAAATGTCCGTTTTGCTTGTAGGGAAATTACTCGGGGGTCAATTGAAGAACAGACTGTGTACACAACGTATGAAAATGTTTTATTGTCAACCATTGTCACCCACACGAAATTGTACAAAATAAAACTAATACTAAGTAAAGGCCACATCTCCTCGTCTCACGTCCGAGCCCAGACGGTGATGATACTGTTCGTGACCCTCGTTTCCCTCCACTGTCTTTGTGTTCCAACGTAGTTGCTCGGTCTCGGAAAACCCATCGGGTGCGTAGAGGCGCTTCTTCAATAACCTCTGGAATGCGGCGAGAGCAAGAACTGGATTTCTCCTCCCATCTATTTGTTCCAACGTAGTTTCTTGATCCTTTCGTATATGTCGGTCTCGAAAAACCTATCGGGTGCGTAGAGGCGCTTCTTCCACAACCTCTGGAAGGCGATGAGACCGAGAACTGCATTTCTTCTTCTTATTCTGCCTTCCTCCATCCCTTGTTTCGTAGTGTAGTACACTTGGTTGTGGTCGGATATTTTAACGACGTTGTCTCTTAAAAACAACCTATATCGCGTGTTCCGCACCCGCAACCTCTGGCTGCCATGAAGGATGGTATTCCAATTAACCAACGCCCTCGGATACTTTTTCAGGTACCGTACGACGGCCGTCTTTTCGCTAAGAAATCTCAAATCCTTTTTCTCCTCGCAGCGCAAGTAAAGTAGAAAATGTTTGGTTTTGTCGTTGTTCCGGTAGTACTCCACCGGGAGAAAATCCCGAGTACAGGGCCATATAACGAGCGAAACTACGCGCGTATCGTCTATGTAGAACGTTACATAGTAGTGTACACGTGATGGGGGAGGGTTCGACACAACTCTGAGTCGGTGCTTCACGTTCTTCGTGTCCACGTCAAAGCAAGCTTTGTGTTGTATTATGAAGTATGTATGATCTTTCGGCCGACTGTAACCTGAGAAGTATGGCACCTCACGTTCACACACCACCGACTTTGAAACGTCCAGAAGGTTGTTATTGAAGTCCGAAGGTACGAGAGCTCGTGACCGCCATTTCTCCAAACCGGCTCGATTGGCGATCAGCAGATTACCACCACTGTCGACGTGGGGCCAGTACACGTGCGGTCCAGTCTCTCCGCACGAGGTCACGGGTTTGAATAACGCGGATTGTATGGAATGTCGCATGAGTGAAGTCAGCAAGCACATCGGTGAGGTCAAGTGTTTCATATCCACCCCGTTTTTGAAAAATCTACGCAAGTGGATTGTCCCGAAACCGCAAAGATCTCCATCTCTCAGAGGTATGCCTCCAGCCATGGTCCGGTACGTTGGAATGGAGAGTCGGTAATGCCGTTAGAAATATATACACACACTGACACGACGTCAAAGTCTGTGCGGTTCCCCTGCGAACTGCGTGACCGGGTTGACAATCCCGAGTGCTTCTTCCGCGGGTCGTACGTAGGGGTTGCACCTTCCACGGATGGTGGATGCGCACCAGTGGGTTGGTTCCCATAACCGAGGCTCTTATATACGAGACGGAAACCCGGCGACACACAAAGAAGTTACCAATCGGAGCACTGACCTAGAACGTCGAGTATTTTTTACATTCGCTTCGCCACGCCCCCTCCCTCCTCTTCTCCACAATCACCACCACCACCACCACCACCACCTCCTCCTCCTCCTAATGCGTCTAACGAGGATTTATTGGCGTGACCGTTAAGTATAGGTGTATGCTCGTGAGTTTCATCGTTGTACACGTTTCTACGAAACTCGATAAGTATGTCGTCGCCGAGTGACAGAAAGCTTATGAACGACATCATGACTTCCGTCCGTCGATATATTGACGAAAATCGAAGACCGGACGGCGTTCTAGCGTAATGGTAGACATTGTCTCCACCTTCTTGTCCGGTAGAACAAGAATCGGGGGAACGCGGTGTTTGTACGAGATGACTTTTGAAGGAAACAACAATACAAGTCCGAAACACGACTGTCTATCTCAACTCAGAATCACAAGAGGCGCTCGAAAAATGTCTTTCGTTGAGCTAAACAATTTAATTCAACACTTTAACGAGCTCAATCTGAAAACAAACCCATCGAAATCATCTTTCAACAGATTCAGATTATATTCCAACAGTCATGTTGGATGAAACTGAAATCACTGAAGTCTACGCTATGAAATCCCTAGGAATACACCTAGATCGAGGTTTGACTTGGGATTCTCGTGTAGATTATGTTTGTTCAAAGCTATCCCCAGGCATTTATGTCTTGCGGAAACTGTCCGAATACTGCCCAACCCAGGTACTGATGATGGCATATTACGGACTAATCTACCCGCACCTCTCCTACGGGGTGGCTTTGTGGGGAGGTTGCACAAACGCAAACTTTTCCAGAATTTTCATCCTTCAAAAAAAAAGCAGTCCGAACAATTGCAAAACTGAAACGGAGAGAGTCGTGCAGACTAGCTGTCAAAAGCCTGAAACTGTTGACATTTCCTTGCCTCTACATATTGGAAACCTGCATTTTTTTTCAAGTCCGAATGCGAGACCATAAGAGGTAGTGACATACACCCTTATGCAACGAGAGGCAGGGACGACTACGGATCTGTGAGACATAGAACGTTAGCTCATGAACTCCTGCCTTCTCAGGCAGGAGTTCGATTGGTCAACAAATTGCCAAGCTCGATTAAAAGTGCCCCAACATTGAAGGCATTTAAGACTCGTCTAAAAACAACACTGACCACTTTACGCATTTTACAGTACGGACGAGTTCATGGCACACAACTGGGAGGCATAACAATTGGCTTACTGACTGGGGAAAGCGTGGAACAATTCGAATGACTGGGAGAGAGTGAATGTCAAAACTGTATGTTAGAAAGGGATTTTGATACAAGTATGAAAGAAGAATTTTAGCTTAATTCAGTTATTTGACGATTGCATAACATGTAATATGTTCACGCAATAAAACATTATTATTATTAGAAATAATGCCTGAGAATATTCATTCACCGGGAAATGTCCGTTTTGCTTGTAGGGGAGTTACTCACGGGTCAATTGAAGAACAGAATGTGTACAGAACGTATGAAATTGTTTTATTGTCACCCATTGTCACCCACACGAAATTGTACAAAATAAAACTAATACTAAGTAAAGGCCGCATCTCCTCGTCTCACGTCCGAGCCCAGACGGTGATGATACTGTTCGTGACCATCGTTTCCTCCCACTGTTCACATCCATGTGTTCCAACGTAGTTGCTTGATCCTTTCGTATATCTCGGTCTCCGAAAACCTATCGAATGCGTAGAGGCGCTTCTTCCATACATTTCTTGAAGGCGGCGAGCGCAAGAACTGGATTTCTCCTTCCATCTACGTGTTCCAACGTAGTTGCTTGATCTTTTTGTATATCTCGGTCTCGAAAAACCTATCGGGTGCGTAGAGGCGCTTCTTCCACAACCTCTGGAAGGCGATGAGACCGAGAACTGCATTTCTTCTTCTTCTTCCGTCTTCCTCAAATCCTTGTTTCGTAGTGTAGTACACTCGTTCGCGGACGGATGTTTTAACGACGTTGTCTCTTAAAAACAACCTGTATCGCGTGTCCCGCACCCGCAACCTCTGGCTGTCACGAAGGACGGTATTCCAATTAACCAACGCCCTCGGATACTTTTTCAGGTACCGTACGACGGCCGCCTTTTCGCTAAGAAATCTCAAATCCCTTTTCTCCTCGCAGCGCAAGTAAAGTAGAAAATGTTTGGTTTTGTCGTTGTTCCGGTAGTACTCCACCGGGAGAAAATCCCGACTACAGGGCCATATAATGAACGAAACTACGCGCGTATCGTCTATGTAGGACGTTACATAGTGGTGTACACGTGATGGGCGAGGGTTCGACACAATTCTCAGTCGGTGCTTCACGTTCTTCGTGTCCACGTTAAAGCAAGCTTTGTGTTGTATTATGAAGTATGTATGATCTTTCGGCCGACTGGAACCTGAGGAGTACGGCACCATCTCACGTTCACACACCACCGACTTTGAAACGTCCAGAAGGTCGTTATTGAAGTCCGAAGGTACGAGAGCTCGTGACCGCCATTTCTCCAAACCGGCTCGATTGGCGATCAGCAGATTACCACCACTGTCGACGTGGGGCCAGTACACGTGCGGTCCAGTCTCTCCGCACGAGGTCACGGGTTTGAATAACGCGGATTGTGTGGCATGTCGCACGAGTGAAGTCAGCAAGCACATCGGTGAGATCAAGTGTTTCATATCCACCCCGTTTTTGAAAAATCTACGCAAGTGGATTGTCCCGAAACCGTAAAGATCTCCATCTCTCAGAGGTATGCCTCCAGCCATGGTCCGGTACGTTGGAATGGAGAGTCGGTAATGCCGTTATAAATATATACACACACTGACACGACGTCAAAGTCTGTGCGGTTTCCACGCGAACTGTGTGACCAGGCTGACAATCCCGAGTGCCTGCCTCTTCCGTGGATCGTACGTAGGGGGTTGCACCTTCCACGGACGGACGCGCACTAGTGGATTGCATATGACTGACACCGAATATATCCACACACCGGCACGACGTCGAGGTGACCGAATCCCAGTGAGTCAGAAGTACACTCTCGCGGTTGATGGGAAGTCTGTGCGGTTTCCCTGCGAACTGCGTGACCAGGCTGACAATCCCGAGTGCTCCTTCCTCGGGTCGTACGTAGGGGTTGCACCTTCCACGGATGGATGCGCACCACTGGGTTGGTTCCCATAACCGAGTCTCTTATATACGAGACGGAAACCCGGCGAAACACAAAGAAGTTACCAGTCCGAGCACTGACCTAGAACGTCGAGTATTTTTTACACTCAAAGAGCCTCGCGTGCGGATCGTGGGGATAAATACGGTCCCGTCGGTGTACTCGTCTCACTAGCGAACCTCGATGGCGAGAGTGAACGTCGTGCAAGTAAATGACCTGAGTTCGAGGGTCGGATGCAGTTGGAGACCACGGGGCGACGATCTACCGAACATCCTCGCTCAATCGATGTACGTCTCAAACCTTCTACGAGTGTTCACGACCACCAAGACTGTGTTGCAGTTGAACAAGATCCTTGCGGCCACCAACATGTTGGCGGTCATAATACTGCGTGGGAGCGAGAACGACATTCGCAATATCGTAACACCGAAAGCCCCCCGGCGTTCTCAGCCGCTGTTGTACCTGAAGATGCCGTACCTCACGTTGGACGAGGAAGAACTGAGAACTACGGACGAAGAAGATTGTGCAACGGTGAAATTGTCGCCGAAGAGGTGTTCGAAACTGGCCAACCTCGCGACGAGTATGACCGAAGATTGTTCGAAGTTGTTCTTCGCGCTCGAAACTGTGAGTTTCGAAAATCTGGAACTTCTGCGGGTCATCGTAGACCGGATCTACAAACAGTTGGACGAGATCGGCGTATGTATGCACCGTCCAGTGGAGGACACGGCGTTTCCGCTCATCGATTGGTACATGAACAAGAATGCACCGGTGTACTGTGGCCAGTTCATCCGACCCATACCGCCCGTGACGAAATTCGTCATCAGGTACGCTCCGTATCCCGATATCTATAGACACTTCTGCTGCGGGTCGTTGGACGAGGTCTATAACTGGATGTTCCACAATGTCTACATGCTGCACGACGACAAGTGTTCCGTATGCATCGAGGACATGGACGCCCCACGCCAGCCCGTCGTTCGTATGCCGTGTAACCACGAGTTTCACAGGGAATGTTTGCTCTCGTGGTTTCGGACAAAACAGCTACTGTGTCCGTATTGTAAGACACCAGCGTGGCTACGCTTTGAGAAGATGCGAGGGAAAAAGCGGCCCGACGAACCAGGATACATGTAAGCTGTTGGACGAGCCCGGGCGAACAGATGCAGCCAACGTACAGCCCCCGACGAGTCTGGTTGGACACCTGTAGCCGCCAAACTACATCTGTTCGGTGGCTTAGAATAGAATGTTGAATTGTCAATAAACAGATTGATGTCGTATCACGTGTCTTTGTTTTACTGTGTAGCACCCCCCCCACGTACCAGGAACTGCAGACGATGGTGACGACGACGAGGAGGAGGACGACTGTGACGAGTCCTACCGAGTCCGGTTAAGACCAAGAATAGAATGTTAAATTGTCAATAAACTGATTGATGTCGTACCACGTGTCTTTGTTTTACTGTGTAGCAACCCCCCCCCACGTACCAGGAACGGCTGGCGGGGGTGACGACGACGACTGTGACGAGTCCTACCGAGTCCGGTTAAGACCAATCCCCGAGATTCAAAGACACGCGCGGAGCCGTGAGGAAATAATATACGATGGGTTCGTTTGCAGCTCGGTTATCCAGTACTCACTGACACAACCATACAATTGGGTGTGGTTGACATTACCTCATGTCCTGTCATAAGGACAGAACACGAGGTAATGTCTTGTCGCGGGTTAGGTGGGGTACTAGGGTTTCTTGGTGAATTGTTAGTTGTACGGAATCGGAACCACACGGACGAAACGTTAGGGGTGGTTATTGAATTCTGAAACAATACCTGGGAATATTCATTCACTGGGAAATGTACGTTTCGTTTGTAGGGAAGTTACTCGGGGGTCAATTAAAGAACAGACTGTGTACACAACGTATGAAATGTTTTATTGTCACCCACACGAAATTGTACAAAATAAAACTAATACTAAGTAAAGGCCACATCTCCTCGTCTCACGTCCGAGCCCAGACGGTGATGATACTGTTCGTGACCATCGTTTCCTCCCACTGTTCACATCCATGTGTTCCAACGTAGTTGCTTGATCCTTTCGTATATCTCGGTCTCCGAAAACCTATCGAATGCGTAGAGGCGCTTCTTCCATACATTTCTTGAAGGCGGCGAGCGCAAGAACTGGATTTCTCCTTCCATCTACGTGTTCCAACGTAGTTGCTTGATCTTTTTGTATATCTCGGTCTCGAAAAACCTATCGGGTGCGTAGAGGCGCTTCTTCCACAACCTCTGGAAGGCGATGAGACCGAGAACTGCATTTCTTCTTCTTCTTCCGTCTTCCTCAAATCCTTGTTTCGTAGTGTAGTACACTCGTTCGCGGACGGATGTTTTAACGACGTTGTCTCTTAAAAACAACCTGTATCGTGTGTCCCGCACCTGCAACCTCTGGCTGTCACGAAGGACGGTATTCCGATCAACCAACGCCCTCGGATACTTTTTCAGGTACCGTACGACGGCCGCCTTTTCGCTAAGGTATCTCAAATCGTTTTTCTCCTCGCAGCGCAAGTAAAGTAGAAAATGTTTGGTTTTGTCGTTGTTCCGGTAGTACTCCACCGGGAGAAAATTCCGACTACAGGGCCATATAATGAACGAAACTACGCGCGTATCGTCTATGTAGGACGTTACATAGTGGTGTACACGTGATGGGCGAGGGTTCGACACAATTCTGAGTCGGTGCTTCACGTTCTTCATGTCCACGTCAAAGCAAGCTTCGTGTTGTATTATGAAGTATGTATAATCTTTCGGCCGACTGGAACCTGCGGAGTACGACACCATCTCACGTTCACACACCACCGACTTTGAAACGTCCAGAAGGTCGTTATTGAAGTCCGAAGGTACGAGAGCTCGTGACCGCCATTTCTCCAAACCGGCTCGATTGGCGATCAGCAGATTACCACCACTGTCGACGTGGGGCCAGTACACGTGCGGTCCAGTCTCTCCGCACGAGGTCACGGGTTTGAATAACGTGGATTGTATAGAATATCGCATGAGTGAACTCAGCAAGCGCATCGGTGAGATCGGTGAGATCAAGTGTTTCATATCCACCTCGTTTTTGAAAAATCTACGCAAGTTGATTCTCCCGAAACTGTAAAGATCTCCATCTCTCAGAGGTATGCCTCCAGCCATGGTCCGGTATGTTGGAATGGAGTCGGTAATGCTGTTAGAAATATATACACACACTGACACGACGTCAAAGTCTGTGCGGTTTCCACGCGAACTGTGTGACCAGGCCGACAATCCCGAGTGCCTGCCTCTTCCGTGGATCGTACGTAGGGGGTTGCACCTTCCACGGACGGACGCGCACTAGTGGGTTGGATATGACTGACCCTGAATATATCCACACACCGGCACGACGTCGAGGTGACCGAATCCCAGTGAGTCAGAAGTACACTCTCGCGGTTGATGGGAAGTCTGTGCGGTTTCCCTGCGAACCGCGTGACCAGGCTGACAATCCCGAGTGCTTCTTCCTCGGGTCGTACGTAGGGGTTGCACCTTCCACGGATGGATGCGCACCACTGGGTTGGTTCCCATAACCGAGGCTCTTATATACGAGACGGAAACCCGGCGAAACACAAAGAAGTTACCAGTCCGAGCACTGACCTAGAACGTCAAGTATTTTTTACATTCGCTTCGCCACGCCCACTCCCTCCTCTTCTCCACAACCACCACCACCACCACCACCACCACCTCCTAATGCATCCAACGAGGATTTATTGGCGTGACCGTTAAGTATAGGTGTATGCTCGTGAGTTTCATCGTTGTACACGTTTCTACGAAACTCAATAAATATGTCGTCGCCGAGTGAAAGAAAGCTTATGAACGACATCATGACTTCCGTCCGTCGATATATTGACGAAAATCGAAGACCGGACGGCGTCCTACCGTATAATGGGAGACATTGTCGTACCTGCAGGTGCGCTTGTGTAAAAGACCCTCACACGCCGGTAGGACTAATCCGCCCTTACCGTCCCGAAACACCGCCCAACGAGGAAGGAGGCGGTGATGACAGGAGGGGGGGGCACGATGATGACGAAGAAGAACCACCCCCGGCATCACCCGACGGATCGGCCGATGCGAACGACGATCTGATATTCATATCAGATGACGAGGATGCGGCGGAGAGGAGAGACGAAGCTCTCCGAGAAGAAGCGTTGGAAGAACCATCGTCTCCGTTAGGATTTTGGAGAAGAATACTCTTCAACAGTCCTGAAAACATGCCCGATTATTCACCTCGATCTACCGACAGCCCGGATCCGACTTCCGTCGCACGATCGCCTTCACCGGAAGTCGCACGATCGCCTTCACCGGAAGTCGCACGATCGCCTTCACCGGAAGTCGCACGATCGCCTTCACCGGAAGTCGCACGATCGCCTTCACCGGAAAACAACTCGGCCTCCAGAAAACGGCGGTTGTACCGGTCGTGCAGGCCTCGCGTATACCGCTTTGCCGACACGTCGTCAGACGATGAGGAAGACGGCGAGAGACCACCAACGAGGAGGCGTCCGGGTAGTGAAGCTGAACGTCCTTCACGCAACAGAACATCCGACGGAGCCGGTCACTCTAGCTGGAATTAGAGAGATCGTTGTTTTCGTTTGAAATTGATCGACGTGCGTCCAGGAACGAAAACCAACGAGTAGCCGTCGTCGCTGATGGAAGACCGGACGCTCAAATAGTTGTTCCAAGTCGGCGTTTACCCAACAGCGTATACTCTCTCTCTCTCTCTCCCTGTGTGTATGTGTTTTGCAACAACATAATTTGTTATTTAAATAACTCACACCGTGTGCTGTATTTTTCTCAAATAAACAGTTCAAGAGTCTTTCATGCACACCGGGTCATGCACACTGGGTTTCATTCTGCCTAAATTCATATGTCTTGTATTAAAATTTATTAAATTAAAAATTTATTGTATTAAAAACTGTACATCCAACGCCACTCTCGGTCAATTTCTGTTGTCAACGCATACCGACTTTTACCAGAGGTTCGACGTAGACGTGAGAGTACGTCGTCATAACCTCACTTTCGACCTCTGTGACCGCCCCGTTCGAGATCCGTCCGGCGACTGACTGTAAAAATCCCGTTTTTCCCCTCATTTTCCCGCAATTCCCTCGCGTTTCCCCTCATTTTCCCGCATATTTCTAGGAAATACTACCCCCACCACCGGTTCCGACCAATAGGAGGCGGTGGGCGGGGCTAGACGGGAGAAATCGGCTATATATTCAGTGTGGCGTTCGCGCGCGATCCTATACCAGCTTCTTGTCCAGTAGAATGAGCATCATAAGAAGCTCCCGGGAAGGGGCCGACGCGAAGCTGGTGTGGTGTGAGAAAACATTAAACGTGGACGGCATTCGCGATAACCAATTTGGTTTGGATCGGATATTCGCGGATTGACCTTACCGTATTGTATGTTTCACTACGTGACTGTAGAGCGAGGGCTCTTTCATAGTACATCGGCACCTGTCCTGTTGAAGACATCATCTTGCTTGTAAACACGACGTGATAGACGACGGCGCAGAAAAAACCGCGTTCGCTATAGCTTGTTGCCGCGGAGTGTATACACGCGGGCTGACGTTAAAAATGTATTTTCTGCGTTGTACTCGATGAGGTCAGAACGGGGAAATGTGATTTGCTTTTACATCGCGTATACCTATTAACAATACTCGTTCGGATAGTTTGTTCGTTGTACGTCGGCGAAGGGGTTTGGGAGATTAGATTTTACGAATAACGCGATTAGTCGACGTTGATCCTGAGCCCTCGTGGGACAAACCGAGGTGTACAACACTGGTGTTTCTTCGTGAAGATGTCATTTAAGTCTGGAAGATGGTTGGAAACAGACAGGAGGATACTCACCACGTACCCGACGGTATCTCTCTCGCCGGACCGAACAGGAGAAACGCTTACTTCTCCATACTCTATTCGGCGTACTACAACACCTCTTCACCGAGAGACGCGACGGTGATTGAGTCGTCGGTACAGGCCTCACCGGTGTGGTTGGACACGATCCGTCAGATGAACCGGGACGTTTTGTGCGACTCGGTCGTCTGGACAGATTTCGCGTTGACCACCGATTCGGCGTACACAGACCGTGAAATCCGTGCGGAACCCCAAGGGGAAGGGTTAGAAACTGCCGAAACCGAAGACGAGAGATCCCAGTCGAGACCACCACCACCACCACCACCACCTCCGCCGCCACCCCGAACGGTGGTGGCCGAGGAAGAGGTCATTCCGCGACAGGCGAAACAGATTTTGCGCCAATATTTCTACGACGAGTACTGTCACAGGCTGGCCACCGGATACGGTATTCCGACCCTGTTGTATTTTCGCGACCGCCTGAAACGTGGAATCCACTTGGACGACGGTGATATCAACCATCGGTGGTTTGTTGACGCGATGTTGTGTGACGTGCGGTTCGTGGCGGCCGTGGAGATCTCGAGACCGTCGTCCGAGAACGCGACCCACACCGCCGCCGCCGCGGCCGCTACACACGTTACCAACGCGACCGTCTCGGAAAGACATCAGGTCATCGACGAGAGGGAGGAAAGTTCTCGCAACGACGACGGTCGTTTTACATACGACGACGCGTACATGTTCGACGAAGACGATCTGGCCATGGTGCCCGCGTATTTGCTGGACAGTCCCGTCGAACGTCCCGACTTGAATCAAGATTTGCAAGACCGGTTGTTCCAAGACTATCAGATGGAACTCGACCGGGAAAGGGACATGGCGCGGCAACGGGAGGCTGGAGTTTCCGGTGCGGCCGCGGTGAATGTGGACGAATCCGGTACGCGAGAACTCAATAAGGAGGGAACCGACGAAGGCGTGTTCAAACGTCCGGCGGCCCTCGTCGGCGGCGGCGAAAGGAGACACAGACGCAGTGCAAGCAGTCAACGACGCCTTTTCCGCGAGCTCGGCAACCGCGCGGACAAAGAAAACTTCGACGAGGACGAACGCGTACTGTCGGATACTTCGTCTGAAGACGAGGCGGGCCGTCGCGGGTCCAGGACGAGTCGCCGGCGCGCCGGCATCGAACCATTCGAGGTCGTCGATGTCGGCCTCACGGAAGAGGACGACTCTCCACCGTCGGGCGAAGAACTGGCTCCCGGCACGCTGTTGTACCTGTACCGTCTGGAACGACGTTCCGAGACGACCGTCAGATTTGTACGGGTCGTCCGGTTGGCGGCGGTGAATAGCTCACCACCAATCGACATGGACGCCGTGTTCTGGGACACGACCCAATTGTTACAGAGTTTGCGACACCTGTTCGGTGAAAAAGTGTCCTGGCTGGGCAGACACAAAGGGGACGCGGACGTTTTTCAGTTGAGAAACCTAGAGGTCGACGTTCATTTCGGACGGACCGTGCCGTACCTGTCCGTACTGCTCGAACGATCGAAAAGCGATCTACAACAGCACCAACGTCATGTCCGCTTGTAACGGTGGAGGTTTATTGTACAACCCTATTTTTTGGGAACCAGGATGCTCACGTACTTTAGATTCGCGCATTTCGATTTGTCGAACCAGGTTTCGGAGAAACACTTTTTCCACTCGCACCTCGTTCGTCCATCGGCGGCGTTCGTGTACGGGTCGTAAAGCGGTGCGAACTTTCCCAAGTACGGTGTGAAATCATAAAATTCCAACGGCGATCCGTAGCCACTCCGGAACTTGAAACGTGCCAGACGACACATGTTATTGTTATTTTTGTCCAGGTGTACTTTCAAAGCCTTGCGTAACGACTTCTCGTGCCTTTTCAACGATTGGTTGTCAGATTGCTTGAACTGTACAACCAGAAACGAGATATCGCTGGTGGTTCCGGCCGGGGCCAACTCCTTTATACGATCTATAGCTCCCATCAGACATTTACTGTTCACCGTGATGTGACAAGTGTTCAATTTCTCGTCTGTAAAACTCTTTTCTTCCGGTATCATTTCTGAGATTTTTACAAAATCGGTCATACGGCGGGAAACCACAGGGGGCGGATTGGGAGGAGAGCTTTCGGGAGAATCTCGTCGGTTTTCTGTTGTGGCGATGGGTTGTACCTCAACCGTGGGTCGTATCGGAATGTCCGAGCTCGGGAGTCCTCGTGATGGGAGTTGCGCCGGATTGTTATTTCCGACCGAAATAGGAGACTCTCGATTTTGAGGAGAAGCGGCAGCTGGTCGTGCCCAGTTAGTGGGCCGGGTCTGAATCTCCGACCTCGGAGCCCACCGCGGTGGTAGCTGAAGCGACCCCTGCGAGTCATACTGCCTGTTATTTTTTGTCGGTCGGGCCGGAAGCCCTAATCGTGACGGTTCTTGTGACGGGGGCCGCACCGCTCTGTGGTTTTCAACCGGAGTAGGAGACTCTCGATTTTCTTGAGAGGCGGCGGTTGTGGATGTACGTACCGCACCCGCGGGCCGGGTCTGAATCTCCGAACCCGGAGCCCACCGCGGCGGTACCGGTGTGTCATGCTGTTTGTTATGTTCTGTCGGTCGGTTTGCGAGCTCTAACCGTGGCGGTTCTCGTGTCGGGAGCTGCTGTGATCTGTAATTCTCGGTCGACCCGGGTGACTCCTGTTTTTCTGCTGTGTCGCTCTTAATCGGAAGCTCTGAGCTCCGCGGCGTTTGTCGTGACAGTTTGGCCCGCCACTGCGGGGGTCTGTTGGTTTGCGGCGACGGTTCCCGCGGGCCAGGCCGTGTGTTAGATGGTGGGACCGGAGCTTGTATTACGGGATCGGGTCTCTGGTTTTGTCGCGGCGACTGGATTACGCGAGACTGGTGCGAGGTCGCCGCATCGGCGAGGACGCGGATCGGCAGTTCAAACCTTGTAGGTCCGGCGTTCCGGAGACGCGGCGATCCTCCTCGCGTAACCGTCGCCACCACCGTACCCACAGCAGTACCTAGAACGGAAGAAACGGCCGGCACGCCGGCGTTACTCGGCGTGTCTCGTCGATTCTGTTCCGTCGATGGCGGTGGCACCCGAGGCTGGTGTGAAAGAATTTGTCTTGTGTGATGAACGGATTGTTGACGGCTTTCGGGTGGTGCCGCAGGGCCGGCTCGTCGTTCCTGATCCGCTGGAAGCAAGGGCCGTTCAACGTTTTGGTTCGTGTGAGTAACGTAGTCGTGTCGGCTTCCCGACCGCGTGACCTTTCGGTTCGACCAGAGATTCGGCGGCGACGTGACGGTACGTAGGGGTTCGGGTCGATGCAGTCGGCCGTTTTGCGCAGGTTGTGGAACAATTGGGCTGAAGTACCGCCCGTCCGTCCGGGATCCGCTTGTTTTCGGGTTGGGTTTTGAGTCCAACCCCCCGTATGTGTCACCCCATTTCAGTGCCGGAATTCCTAGTACGAACATGACTAGGTAAATAGTAAATCCAAGGGCGGCGCACAGCATGAGAAAAGTAAGCAGTGCTTCCGTCGACTCCATACTGTTCGGCCCAGAACTGGTTCTCTGTCTCTTATTCATTCAACGGCGAACCACCGGTGAAGCAGCCACACACCATGAGAAGGACCGAGATGTCGTTTCCGTACTACAGATCCGTTTCCAACAGGGTCGCTTCCTTCAGGGGATCGATTTTCACGCAATCCCGCATAAACGACCTGAGCGATGCTGGATTCTTTTTCACCGGTAGAGACGACCGGACAGTCTGCTTCTACTGCGGTGGCGGACTGATGGATTGGAAAGAAGACGATCTGCCTTGGGTGGAACACGCGCGGTGGTTTTCCCAATGCCCCCACGTTTTGTTCACGAAAGGCAGGCGTTTTGTGGACGAACAAAAACCCGTAGATTATTCTCTTCCATAGAGAACACCATTGTTGAATTATTGATAATGTATTGAAAATAAATCTTACACTGGATTTGAGTTTCTGTAGATTTTCATTTCATCAACCTGTATCACTGATTTGGATGCGATTATCGTCATACTGATTTTAAATACTGTTACTGTGTGTTTAAATCAGTGATTCATTACATCAACGTTCTGTCAGTATACCTGTAACACGAGTTGACATACAATTCAATAGCGTGAGATTTTTAACAACTAATACAAACATGCCGGCTCGTGACATGTTCTGGTTGTATTTCACGGCGAACGTCGCTGCACAGGATATGTTTTGTCCGGTCGTGTCCGTTTTCTTCCGTGGCGGCGGCGGTGATTCCGAGTGGCGCGCCTCCCATCCTGTCGTTTCTCGGCCGTCATGAGTCGTGGCCCGCCGCCGCCGTCGTCCTCGTCGTCGACTCTCTGCACTCGCGTGCTACTTCCCGCGAACGTCAGCTGCACAGGATATGTTTTTGTCGGTCTTGTCCGTTTTTAATCCACTGCCAGTGGTTGTGTTGTTTGGTTCCGCGGGGGAAACCGGTGTCTGTCCATACTAGATTCCTGTATTATAGGACTTTTATTACCCTCCTGTTTTTGAATCCGGTCTGGTTTTGTGTTGAGCATCGGCGTCGAGAGAGAAGAAGCCGATGGAGCCTCTCGAATAACCTTTTGTGTAACGACTCGAGGCACTCTCGACGTTGTTGGTGGTGAACTCCCCCGTTTTTTTTTCTTGTTTGCGTTCAGACGAAATTGGTTGGAAGCCGAGGAAGTGGAAGAGCCAATACTGGAGGATGATGAAGACGAGGACGAACGACGACGTAGAAGATGTCGATGATGTCACAGAAGATGATCTGCTTCTTGGCCTCTTTCTTTTTTTGCGAGCCGGCGATTCTTCGCAACTTGTAGGGTTTGATGGCGAAGTAGAACGAGTCGAAGACGTCGTCGTCGGCCAACCCTCTTCCGATCGATCATCGACTCAGTTTTGGAGTGGTTAAGGTGCCGTCGTAATGGGTCTCCCATGTCGAAACCGGGGGTTAGTGGAAGGCACCTGTTCTCTCAAATCGCCTCGCGAGGATTCCACCGTGACGCGCTGTATAGAAGCCTCGTTGGTATCGGGAACGCAGATTTCCACTTCGGAGTGCTGCGGTCGAACCGCTTTCGTCCTTAGAGGTCCGTGGCTCCTTTGTCGAAGCATCTTTCGGGGAGATTTCGGAGTGAGGACCGATTGACTTTCGTTTCTTCAGCAGCATGGCTAGTGTCCGCCTCTTCTCGATCGGAATCACTAGCGTATATGGACAGCGTGTCGTCACTGTCACACTTATCGGGGGAGTCGTGGTCCCTTCTGAAATGCAAAACAAATTTAAATTGATAACAAAATGTTTTAAGAGGAGTGTTATTCGATTTAGTTTACTGTAAAATATAAATTATTTAAAAACGAGTTCCCTTTTGGTGTATATGTTGATAGTGCTGTATTGTTCCGCCTATCTGGACAAAGTCCTAGACAATATAAACTTTAAATAGTGATAAAACTTTTGTGATGATATCTTAGTGTACAGTAAAGACTTAGTTTCGCATTTAGTACATGTAAGAGAAATTGTAATTGGACTAAGCAAACGTGCTTAACGGCAAACCTGGAGAAAGCAAATTTTTGTTTTGAGGAAATCTCCTTTTTCTGGGGGAATTTATTAAAAAAGAAAAATAATAATACAGTTACTATAGATTCCGGGCGAACAGACAGGAGTATAAGAGAATCTATGCCACTTAAGAACGCCAAACAAGTTTCACAGTTTTTTTATGTATGATCAATTCGTTTTCTAAATTTATTCAATAATGTGTAATCCTTTAAATCGTTTAAAGAAGGAAAAATGCTACATTTATTTGGACAAGTGAAAACGTCAAGATTCATTTTTAAAGTCAAAAGAAGCTATAAACGAATCTCCTGTACTCCAGTTAGCCGATGTTTCAAAATAATTTGTAGCAATGACAGATGCTAGTGGAATAGCCGCGGGTGGTTGGTTTATTACAGGAAAACGACCAAAATGAATTAATGCCGATAGCCTATTATTCTAGGAAGTTTACTGGTGTCGAATTAAAATATACAATTTATGAAAAAAAAAAAAAACTTCGAGTGTACTAATTTCCATAGAAAAAAGGCACGACCGGCGAGAATCGTCTCAAAGACGGTTACAGGTCTCCGCCTTACGACAGTTACGAGAAACTGGTCGAGGTTAACGGTGAGACGATTCCCGTCCAGATAACTGTCGGCGGTGACCCCAAGATGGTCGCCGTGAATTATGGACCGAAACCCAGTTTGGCAGTTGAACCAAAACCCGTGTGCGTATATCTAATAGATCCAAACAAAACGGTGCAGATAAACATCATCCCGGGGTCGCGGATAGTTGACAAAACCCGAAAGGATTACGTGCTTCTAACGGCCACGGACAGGATCGTACGTGTTTTCACCATCCAATCTGTGACAGAGACGTACGTCGTGAAACCTTACGTATATTTCGTATTTCGAAATATGCCCATCTGCAGTGTCGACAGTTCCCTTCTGGGAGAAATGTACAGGAGTGCCAAATCGTTCAACGGTGTGGACGGGTCGAGAGTCTTTGGCGAATTTCCCACTACAGGAGCGGCGGTGATTCCAAGATGATCGCGGGGTTACGGACCGATACCCAGTTTGGCGGTTGAACCCAAACCCTCGTGCTTATATTTAACTGATTTTTTTTTCAGTGTATCTGTAAATTATTGTCTTATCATAGTAAAAAGTTTTGTAAAAACCAGTATCATTTTCTCCTTTTCCTTTATTCATTTTTTCCACGAGGGACCAAAACGCTCATCTGCTTCAGGCCCGTCGGTTGCGTGTTGTGGTGCAGACCGACCTCAACTTGTTCCCAGTGCGATCTTTCTTTTGCGATAGCGTGATCGAAAACGTCGTACTTGGGGGAGTGTTGTTCGACGTACGGGGTATAATCGTGGAATGTCAGTCTGTAGTAGACCGGGTTCACGTTAGAGATCTTCAGTCTGGCAAATCTGCTGGTACCCGTCTGTCGGTTCTTAATTTTGAACGATTTTCGAATGAACCTTTCCGAGGGCGTCAACTGTTTATCAATCTTCTTGTTGAAGTAACAAACTACGTATTCGACAGAAGAGCGCCCGTCACCACCACCATTAATCAGATTCAACAGAGGGTCGAGTCTTGAGCGTTCGACGTCTATAATACACTGATTCAGGTCCACTATACCGTCCCTTTCGTCGGCGGACAACTCTTGATACTGTCTGAACATTTTACTGTGATCGGAACCAGCGGTTTGGGAGTGGTGAATCGTCGCGGGCGAGGGTGCTAGCACCGGTGTTGCGGGCCGATAGTGGTTGTTTTGCACGGGTGTTATCGGTCGAGCCGGCGGCGCGGGCTGAGTTCTCCGGAGCGTGTTGTCGGCGAAATCGTTTTGCGAGGCAAAAACAGGACGTCGGAAAATCTCAGAATAACCACCACCGCCCCGATCTTGCTTTTCTTTCGGGGAGGATCCAACCGACAGTACTGTTCCTACGAGAAACAGTACTGTGATTAAAATCACTCCCACGAGTGTCAGTACGACAATGCCAAACATTACTTTTATCGCACACACGTAGATACTTACGATGACTTGTGTTGTGCGAATTAGTTCAACTGGAACAGACTGGTAAACTCTTTGGACAGCGCGTCTATATTTTCTAAACGCTCTTCCCCCGTCGGGCCGACCACGGGTTGGCCTTTACTATTCATAGTTTTACTACTAGACTCGACGGGTCCCCGATATTTGTTTTTGCACGTACTACCTTTCGAAACAATGTCCCCAAACGACTCGTCCACACATTTACGCCAAAACGCCACCACCACGTCGCGTATACGACTCATCACCTGACAGCTCAGTTCATTTGGCAGCGAATAAAGCCACGCGGACACGCATATCGCGGCGATCGCGAACATGTAAACTACTAATGTTACCAACTGTTTGACGCCCACGATTAGAAAAGCGAATGCCAGTACACCGCATATGGCGGCATTACGTAACGCACACAGATGGTATCCGTCAACGGGAGCGATTATGTGATCGAATGCGTTTTCAAACACCATTTCAGTTTCAGACCACTGACACCGAGTCAACTTATGTTGTACAAGAGCTACAAAAGAAAGACATTTCGTTCGTCCTAAAGCATATATTTCCTCAAATCCTAACAATGTGTACTAACTTATTGAATAATCCTATTAACTAATAAACCAGATCAGTTGTCGTCGGTACACCGGCGTCTTTTCTTACTGGACACTTGTCTGGAACAACCCCCTCTTCCCGCCTCCTCGTCGTCCCTGTCGTCTCTGGGGTGTTTCAGCTTCCGTTCCGTTTTGTAGCTGCTACGAGATTGTCGTGTGTCTCCAGACACCTGTCTCCCGTCATCGGAATATTCCATATAGACGTCCTCTTCACAGTTCTCGGGGTTTAACACACCTATCTCCTGATCCGATTCGTCCGTGCATTCCTCATTTTGTGAGCGAACGATCGACTCCCTTTTGCTCGTATTCCCCTTCTTGGATTTTTTCGAAGAGTCTTTTCGGGGATCCTCACTGATGTAAGAGATTCTGTAGTCCGGTTCGCCACACGATCGATTCATGATTCCGACAAGATGTCGTTGCAGACTCTTGAGATCTCCGCCATTGTAAAGGAAATCGTTCTTCGCCTTTGCCATCATCTTCTCCTCTTTCAACAAGGTCCTCAGGTTGTTCACGTTGAAGGACGTGCGTTTGTCCAATTCCACCAATAGCTTCGGCACGTTCTTCCCGCGATTCGTCTTTTTTATCGCTTCGTCGCGATCGAGCGCCGTGGCCAGATGGAACGAACCGTCTTGAGCTTTCGGTGTAATGATAATGCATTTGTGCTCGTCCTCGTCTTTACCAACAGAAGTCCCGGTTTGCCTTACTCGAGTCAACTTCTTGTTCACCAAATTGTTGAGGTTTGTTTCAAAACGTTCCAAGTTCGCAGTCATCAGATCACAAAAGGTCCTTTTCCCTTCCTGGACCATCCTGTTTATCTCCGAATGTACTGTCTTGAACAGTTCCGACGTGTTTTTGTGTACCTCTTTTTGGACTCTCTTCAGACTCGTGTTCTGATTAGTTTTAACTTTTTTACGAGACGCTTTCTTCGAGTCCGGGCCGATTGTCTGTTTTCGATCCTCGTCATTTTTCTTGTCATCGATGGGATCCGTATCCGTCGCTATTTGCTTATCACTGTACGATGCTAAAGAACACCGCGTCGTTGACGAATCCGACGATGTCGTTGACCACTTACGTACTCGATGATCCCCACTCTCTCCTTTTCTTCTCTCTTCCTTAGCCTCCGTTTCTCTATCCTTGGGTTTATTTCCCTTTTCAAAGTCCTTTTCTTCACGGCGCTCATCGAGCTCCGCCGAATTGTCGATTCCGCCGGCCAACGGTGTTGGATTAAAATTGCCAGTCGGAGTTGACTTGTGGGCTTGTTCGGAAAATCCAATGGTTTTTTTTACATTTGGCGTAAGAGAAACGCCAGTCGTGTGTTTCTGATTCGTTTTCACCGGCTCCCTTGAACCGTCCGCGTAGTTCTTGTTGTAGTGATGATACATCGTTTTGCACAAAAAGGGACGTGTCTTGAATTCTACAGACGGCCTCCTGTGTTTTGGTGGGTTGTTGGAGGCTTCTTGGTCAGATGTACAAGAGTTCGAATGAGAAGACGATGGCATCCGGTAGCTTTAACTGTTCGACAGCTGCTGTTGAATACTGAAAAAGTATCGTCCGCATCGCGTCGCATTTCTCGAATCGGTTGACAAACGCGTCCACGAACAAAGATCCATCGACGCCGGTGACCTCGTATATATGATGGGTCGGTCGGTGTTAACGGAAAAGAAAATTAGAACATTTCAAATATTTGGTGTGCAACTGGCGTGTCTTGAATTCTACAGACGGTCTCCCGTGTTTTGGTGGGTTGTTGACGGTTTCTTGGTCAGATGTACAAGAGTTCGAAAGAGAAGACGATAGCAGCCGGCAGTTTTAACTGTTCGACAGCTGCTGTTGAATACTGGAAAAGTCTCGTCCGCGTCGCGTTTTATCTCTCGAGTCGTTTGATAAACGCGTCCACGGACGAAGATCCGTCGACGCCGGCGACCACGGACGAAGATCCGTCAACGCCGGCGATCTCGTATATATGATAGGTCGGTCGGTGTTGACGGAAGAGAAAAATAGAAAATTTCAAATATTTGGTGTGCAACTATCAGTAAAAGCCAAAAATATTGAATAACACTTCGTCGCTTAAGGAGTGATACGTCGTATCTCCATTTTTTTTAAATTTTACAGTATTGGTAACTATGGATTCAGAAAAAGATTCGCATTTATGTCGTGATACCTCGTGTAGTAGAAAAATCTGAAACTTAAACAGTAACGTTTTTATTGTTACCTCGTAAGTGCAGTATTGTAATGGCATTGGTTTATTTCTGGTGAGACCACGTATGTAAGTCAGTCTGGCAGTAGTGATAATAGTTTTAGTCGCGTTGTGTTATACTTTTTGTTTGAGTGTCTTAATTGTTATTATTACACTAAGGTAAGATAAATTACAACTGAATTAGTTAACCTAACTATAAAGCATTGCTAGATTAATATAGGCATTACGCTAGTTGTTTAATAAGTGAAATAACCCAACATAAAAATGTGTAACTGGCATACATGGCCTTAAAAATTGATGTCTTCAGATATACGAGGTATCGCAATACAAACCTGTTATGATTAGATGGCCTATTTTATAAATCGCAATTTTCTTAAGATTGTCCTGCTACCATTTAAACCTTAACTGGAGGCCGTCGGGTGGTCGAAATTCAATGCTAATTCATTTAAAGTTTAAGTTTGAAAATATGTTCGATAGTTCCGCAATTTGTAAAACGGTTGTTTAGAATATTAACAACACGTCAACGTCACTAAAGCCAAAATGTATGAGACTTCGTGTGATTCCTTGCTTTTTGTTACTGTAAATCAAATATTAAATGTGTTTCTTCACACCCACGCATAAGAACGTTTTCACAGACACCCCAAACATAAGAATCGGTCCGCGCATTTTTCGTAAAAAGGGGTCCAAAGTTTTTGCTTCGCGTATTAATGAATATAATATAAATGGCTCGATCACACAGACACGTGCGGTATCTTACTTTATTGCTGCATTTCAAAACAACGATTTTTCAGGGAAGAAATGGAAGAAGAAGAATTTAATCTAAGGGACAGCTCCAGTGATGAAAGTTCCGATGATGAAATCGTAGAAAACATTAAACTCTGAATTCCTGGATCTATTGTTAACGTACGGTTTTTGATATAAATAAGCACAATACAATGTGTTTTTTTTTTGTTTGATGAGACCCAAGCAAATCTAACTGCTAATACGTTTGCTTACCCAAGCAGATATAACTGCTAATACGTTTGCTTCTTGTGTAATCGGTTTGATTATATCTGTATTGACAAAAGACTTATAATCATATGGAGTGATGGGTGTACACCACAAAATAGGAATGCTGTTTTCTCAAATGCTGTTCTCAAATGCTGTTTTCTCAAACGCGTTGTTGTGCCTCAGCTGTGAGAAACAAATTATAATAACTCGAAAGTTTTTAGAAAAAATGCCATACGCAAATGGAAGTGGATTCAGTCCACGCAGCCATCGAAAGAAAAATAAAAAAATTAACCCATATACTTGCCAAGTGATTACATACGTTATACACAAGAAGCAAGGCAAAACCCAAATAAGTCTAAATATGAAACAAAGGTAGTAACGTTTGATATGATTAAAGACTACTCAGTGAAAAATGGAATGGTTTACGACAGTATTAGACCAGGGAAGAAGCCTGGCGAGGCCACAGTTACAGATATCAGAACAATTCAATATTTACCCTCAGGGTAGTCAGCCTAGCTATTTTTTTTGTTGTATCATGGGTTATTTTTTGTTTTACTAATAAAACACAATTTCAAGAGTTTAAAAACCCATTTGTTTATTTATTTAACACATTAGTCTTAACTTAATTTTACATTTTCTGTCGCTTTTTTAATGGTAGTGAGAACACGTATCCCTTAAAAATTGTAGTATTATATATTTTCACTATTTTTTAGTTTGATTGGTAAACAATAGTTTTAAAGTTTAAATAATTTAAAAATAAAAATCTGTTTGAGAAAAATATATTTTTAACACAGTTTTTAGTGTCTTCTGTAAAGTTGCTATTTTAGACATACGTGTTATCACTTCTTAAGCGACGATTTACACTTCCTCGTACGGAGGAGGTCCCGGGGCCGATGGCGAATCTCCTGTCCCCGTCCGGTGTTGCCGACCCGCACCCTGCAAGTAAAGTTGTTGGTAGTCCGTGTGGTCTATTAAAACTACTGTGACGTCAACCGGAGGTTCTTCGTTGTTCTTGTAAACGTATCTCTGTGGTTGGAAGGTGGATGTGTTGGCGGGTGGCTCGGCGTCGTCACTTCCACACAAACATTTAAAAAAAACCACAATCTTGGTTTTTACAAAAGTTTATCAATTTACGGACGGTGTAACATGCTGCGGCAATCGTGGCGCTAAAAACCGTCGACAGACAGATGACTTCCGCAAAAGAGACTATATCCATAGTAGAGAGTTGTCAACGCAAGAATATACTATTGTTAACGTCACTTCGCACACTTCTTCAACACTAGTCTCGGGTGATGGTCGGCGAGGCTTTTAAAGATCACACTCCCACCACCTCCGTTTACTTGGCATCGCCACAACTGCTGGGCAGGAGTTAATTACGTACATACATACCGTAGTCGCACACCACATTGTTCCTCACTTACCTCCTCGTTGAGCTGCTTTTGAATTCTTACGTTACCACGTGTGTACTGATCATACGTCGCTAGGTCGACCAAGTAACCGTGGACAGTCATTGAGTCAAAATCACTGTTTTCATAAACATCGGTGTGCTCTACTATTATTTCCACCGGTAATCGCGAACGCAACCCTGCTTTGAACGATTCCATTCTCCAAATATCATCTACCATGTCCGTCGGGTAACCGATTACATGAACGGTGGGAATTTCTATAGTGAAAGCGATGACAACGTTTGCATTTTTACAAATCAGGTGTTTGTTTAGTAATAACTGCTGGGTTCTGTAGAACTCCGTTCGCAAATCGTCAGTGTCACGGAACCACATCTGCATGGCACCAAATACGTGACAACCGGTTGTCTCCTCATCGAAATGCAAAGTGAATAACATACGCGAATGTCTCGTTGCTACAGGCAGGAATGTCACGGTCCCGATGGGTCTAGAATTGAACGGTAAATATATCGCCGTGCTGAACAGATCGTTTCGGTACGACCCTTTCATGTCTGTTGCTGACGGTAATAGGTCGAAACCGCTTATTTCGTCTTGGCCTCCGTAAAACAGGAACAGACAATCCCCACTATCGACATCTTCGACGGCGAAAGCGTTTGTATCGGCGACATACATCCCGTCTACAGCCAAAGCACTCTCGGATGCTGGTACGTACTCATATACAGGCCGCGTCTTGAGATTTGTGATTTTCGAAGTCATTGTGGACAGAGCGTATCGCGGGATAAGCTGTGTGGCAGTCGGTGGGATGTCTACAACGCTTTTACACGCCAATAGACACGACGACAATGCGACTCTAAGGGGTACGATAACGGTTGCAACGAGGGTCTCGTCCGTCCGTTGTTTTCTATTGTCCTCTATTGCCCTCTTGGTGATATTAATTCTCGGGGGGCTTAATTCGACGGTTGTGGAATTCGATGAATCGGCAGGGACGGGGACCGGCTCTCCACCGTCTTCGGTCTCGCCGGAAACCGCTTCTGACGATTTATTGGTGTCGGCGCCTGATTCGACGGATGTGGGATCAGAGGCATTGACGGCTCCGCCACCGGCTACGGTACTGGGGGCCTCCGCGGTGGGACTTGATAAATCGGTAGGGACGGGGACCGGATCTCCACCGTCTTCGGTCACGCCGGAAACCGTTTCTGACGATTCGTCGGCGTCGGCGCTTGATTCGACGGTCGTTGGATCGGTGGCATCGACGGCTCCGGTACTGGGGACCACCGCGATCACGGTGGGACTTGGGAAATCGGCAGGTGCGGGGACCGGCTCTCCACCGTCTTCGGTCACGCCGGAAACCGCTTCTGACGATTCGACGGTCGTCGTGGGATCGGAGGCATCGACGGCTCCGGTACTGGGGACCACCGCGGTCACGGTGGGACTTGGGAAATCGGCAGGTGCGGGGACCGGCTCTCCACCGTCTTCGGTCACGCCGGAAACCGCTTCTGACGATTCGACGGTCGTGGGATCGGAGGCATCGACGGCTCCGGTACTGGGGACCACCGCGGTCACGGTGGGACTTGGGAAATCGGCAGGTGCGGGGACCGGCTCTCCACCGTCTTCGGTCACGCCGGAAACCGCTTCTGACGATTCGACGGTCGTGGGATCGGAGGCATCGACGGCTCCGGTACTGGGGACCACCGCGGTCACGGTGGGACTTGGGAAATCGGCAGGTGCGGGGACCGGCTCTCCACCGTCTTCGGTCACGCCGGAAACCGCTTCTGACGATTCGACGGTCGTGGGATCGGAGGCATCGACGGCTCCGGTACTGGGGACCACCGCGGTCACGGTGGGACTTGGGAAATCGGCAGGTGCGGGGACCGGCTCTCCACCGTCTTCGGTCACGCCGGAAACCGCTTCTGACGATTCGTTGATGTCGGCGCCTGATTCGACGGTCGTGGGATCAGAGGCATTGATTCTGCTGACTTCTTTGAGATCTGTTTTAATCGTTGGCGTATATAACATATTCGTTGCCACCTTGGATTGGTCAGTCTCACCCTTCATTGTGGGAATCGAATCAAACTCACTTGGTTTCGTACTCAACGCTTTTTTAATCTTTTCGAAGGTGTCGGGTATTGGACTCTGCACAAAATCAGTTTTTGGGAGCGCCGGATCTTGTTCAATCGCCGACGACGATAGCTTATCCCACGAGGAATCAGATACAGACAGTTCCTTGACGCGTTCGTGATCGGTTGGGACCGTCGCAGGTTTCGCGTCCAGGTCATCCGATTCGGTACTCGAAAATTGATCAGTCAATCCGACGACCAGAATCCCCGGGTACTGGGGCGCACTTATCTCATCGACATCGACAGTATCCACGGGGTCCTTTCCTGGAACTCGTAAACTAGTCGATATGGCTGATTCCAATAGACCTCCGTTACCAGGGCCGGATGTAACATTCTGCGGACGGGATTCTGAATTCGTAGAACCGATCACAACAGTTGAATTTCCGTACCCACCATTGTGTGATTTTTCAGTAGTAACCGATCGTGGTTGTGCCTTTGTAACTGCTTTCTCTAACACAACCGCTTTATCGCGTGCTTCAGATCCATTTTGCCCTTTCCGGGATTCGTCCGTGTTTTTTGTTATTTCGTTCACCGTATAAAATGTCTCGGTGTTGGGGCGCGTTCTGTTAGTGTGGGTTATATTTTCAGCCTGTGTCTCCGTCGTCGAGACATTCGATTGAACACGGCTTTCCATACATGATAAAATTTCACGGAAACGTTCGATGCTGTCTCGCTGTTCCTTTATCACGGCCTCTTTGACGTCGTGCAACCGTTCTTTATCGATATACATCCTTATACAGTAATCGGCAAGTGCCACGACGAAGAAAACAAGACCGAAACAGGCGGCCGCGGTCTTCTTCTTTCGAGGAGCCATACCAACCGGGAACTCTTTAGTTTGCTTTAGGATTAAACCAATTTCTCTTCTCACTCCCTGTTGACCAACAACACTCGTCTTGGAGGAGATCTGTGTAACTTAACAACACACGGACGTTTTTTTTATTAAAATACATTAGAATTCTAATTGTAGTCACGGTAACCGTACTAATGTGACAAGCAACAGAGTTTAACCTCGAATAGATGGTCTCCCTTTATGAGGTCACAGTACCCTCCTTCCTGCATCACATTCGAGAACAGTAGTAGTCATCATAGTAATGTCGCAATACACTTCTGCGAGAGTGTTGATGGCCACCGGTCAGGACGGCGGGTTTTTTGCAAAACGAACAGTTCCCGAACTTGCAGCAGGGCCACACCTCGACGCGAGGCTCTCTCTTCAGGAGATCACGGTACTCTTTGTCCCGCATCATATACCAGAGCGTTTCCAAAAGTCCCAGATTCAGTGCGGCACATCGTTGGGAGGAGAACCAGAGCTGCCCACAGGTGTGGTCATGTGGACATATCCACAACGGACGTTTCCCAGCGTACACGTCGAACCGTTCATCGTTTGCTATAACGTTCGTCAAAAAGATCGGTACGTCAGGAAAAGGTGGTTTTTCGTGATTACTCATCAGTTTGAGGTAAGTCTGGAGTCTTCTATAGACGAACGTGAAACTAAATTTTGCACTGCCAATCGAGAAGTTCTCGCAGAAAGATCTGTCGTCATCTCCCATTGTCACCGAGTCTACGTTGACGATCTTCGGTGTAGTTACGCACAAGTTTGCGCACCGTTTAAACAATTCACCCAACACACGTTTTTTGTTATGACCTTTTAAATAGATGAGATTGTATCCCCTCAGTGTGTACACCACGTGTTGGTCCGAATATTCTTCTTCCCCACACGAGATCTCAAGTCCGGTATATCTATCTAGCACCCTACCGTTCAACTCGGTTTTTCTATGTGAGCGTACATTGGCCGGGTTATGGCGATAGCACACGTAATGTAGGCTGCTGTCCGGTGGCGGCCAGTATTGGAGACCACCCGGGGGATTCCGGTAAGGAGGAGATTTGTACGCCAGTTCTTTGATGAAATAACCATTGGTTGTTTCTACCATCTGTATGTCCACTAAGACGGGTATGTAGACAGTGCCCGTAACCGCGGGCGTAGCGGAATTTCCGTTCTGCACGACGGCAGCACAGTCATCTTCGTTTTTTGTACAGCCGACAATTTCTCCATTTTCCTTTTCATCGTGTGAGTTATTTGAAACGCTGTCACGACGCGCCTCTTGTTCCATATCGACGATTGGTTATGCCGTCTGACGGGACTGTACTTAGTACACACATCTCTCAGGCGTCGGAATCGTCGCCAGGCCCGGAATCTCCAGTTATCCGGATCCCCCCCAACGCACCACCGTCTAAGGTTTTGGCCGTTTTAACACCGTGCTCCACGATAACACCCCGCTTTCTCTTAGCAGACTTTCTCCCGCTCAAATCGTACGTCCTTTTCCACTGTTTCACTTCTGTTATCAGACGGTTCTGCGCATCGAATACACCCAGCCTACTGTCAGCGACGGCTAACATGAGCTGCAACCAACTGTCACAATGGATGGGATCTTCGGCCAAAAAACGGTGGCACAACAACATGTGGACCTGATCCTTGTGGCCAGTAAACACTCTGGCGATGGCAAAGTGTGAAAGTTTTTTCAAAAAATTGGTCGAAAATTTGTGAGAATCCCTTTTCGAAAACCTCTCGATCAGTTGTTTCACACTACAGTTGTAACCACAAGATTCTGGATTCTTTTGCACACTCTCGTAACGATCCGGATCGAACGTGCGGAAGAAATCCATGGCCTTATCGGCGGCTTTACACTCGATCTTTCGAATCTTTTGACGCTTTATACGAACCAAGTAATCGCCGTTATCGTGCGAATCGAGGAGATTATAGAAATAGTTGGACGTTAGGACCAACAACAAGTCCAACAACGATTGCGCCAGTTTGTGCTTCTCTTTGAGAAAACGAATAGGCTGCAAACAGCGCAACGTGTCTATCGTGCCGTCTATGACGAGGTCGACTGCTTGCGATCTACACGGCCAATAAACCCGCCCGTTGTTCTCGTACAACCGCTCCCACTTTTCGTAGACATTCCGCACCAGGGTCCACACTTCGGTGGCGTGGTTGGGTCGAAACTCTAACACGTGAATGTCGTTGTGGTTTACCGTCGATTCTACGTTACACACTCTGTGGTTTAGCCCAAACTCCAACATTTTCACTTGGTCTACACCTACCAAAGTGTTGGTCAACGGTTTTCCACTCCCAGGATCGGCCGAATAAAGTATGTTCTTGAAAATGTGGACGTAGGTGTCGTCGTATAGGTGTTGCCTGTAACAATCAGAGTTGTTCGAATACCTGTGCAACGCATAATTATGCCACGGGCAATGGCTACTCATCTTGACGACGATACTTAGTCGAACAACGTGGTTTCGCTTTCGGAAGCCAACAACACGTCTTCGATCGCGACACCACTCGGTGCCAGCGGGAGTTCGTGTGGCGGTATGGGGCCGAATTCCGATTCAATCGTAGGCGGTGTCGCCACATTCACATCTATTTGCCTTCCGGACACGGACCCGTAGTCCACGTTCAAGTCTGGTACGGGAAACGCGATGTTGTTCTCTCGTCCCAACGTGACCGCGTCGACTTCGGTCCGCCTCGGTTCGTTTGTCATTCGCACAACGGTCACCGTGGCGTTATCCGGCTCGAACCGTCGGTTGTGTTCCAGCTTGAATACCGGCTGCTGCAATACGCCTGTTCGCACAATTTGCAAAACAGCTTTGTTGTTCAAAAGCTGGATCAGGCTGTTGGTCAGTAGCCGTTGGATTAACAGCGAGACGTGGCCTGGCGCGTAGTTGAGACTGCGAGCGGTGCGGGTCAAGAAATCGAGTTGGGCGTGCGTTACGTTGATGTTGGCGCGCTTCCTGTAGAAAGAGATCAGGTCTCTCATCTGATCGTAAGTTGACGGCGGGGCCAGATACAGTTTAACACACGAGTCGGCAACGTCTCTGGCTATCATGTCGGCGTAGTTGGAAGCTAACATGACCAGACGTGTAACACCGTCTCTGTGACCTACCAAATGGAGCATGCGGTTGATCGTCAACACGCGAACGAGGCGCGATTGCGTGTTGCTCTCGTACTTTTCCGGCAAAAAGGAATCGGCTTCGTCGACGAAGAGAATGTAATCTGTCTTTACTTTTTCAAGATAATCATACATGTCTGCCGTGTTTTGTTCCCGTTCGCCGATGAACTCCCCGCCCAGATTGGAAGTGGTCACGGTGACGAGAGGTAGATTGTTTTCTCGTGCCGCCGCCACGACCAGAGACGTTTTTCCGGTGCCCGGTGGACCGTACAACATCGCCATGGTCGACGTTTTCGCCAGACGACTGGCCTCTATCAGCTTTTGAAGCTTCGTCACCTGTTCGTCGACTCCTACCAGTTCAGAGTAACCTACGTTTTTTGGCGTGTCGATGAAGGAAAGTGAATCTGGCATTTTATCAGGAAACCCTTCCGGGGTCGTTACCGGCTCACCACCTCCTTCGTCGATGTTACGGAACGCGGCGGTGAAATTTTCCAGACGGAACAGCAGCGCCGCCGACGTGTCGGATATTTTTCTGTTCGCCAAAACTCTGCACAGAATCGTGTCACGCGTCAGAAGTCGGTTCTGTACGTTGAAAGAGACGACTTTACCGCTCAGATCGCATATTCGACGGGACAACAAAAGGTGTATCAATATCGATAAGCGGTCGTCGGATATATTTAAATTCGTATTACGAGGTCCACCGGACTCTAGGCCTTGGGACGCGTACCACGTGTCAGCAAAATTTAACAAATGCATGAGAGCGCCGAGCGCGCTTTTGTACGCTCCGGGGACCATACCTTCAGAAACGCTGAGCGAGGCGTCGTCCACATACGAACGGTACATCTCGAGAGAGTGCAGTGTGGCACTCTTGTCACCGTTCATGACGCGAAAACGTTCAAACGAACCCGATTAAAGAGTGAAGGAGCGACGAGATCTATTCTTACATGATCCTTTGTTGTTCATCACACTGGGTTTCACGGGTGGCGATAACGTTTATACCGTTCGTACTGCTCACCAAATATCTGTACCCCGAACCCTATTCCGACCAACGCCAGTCCGGCCATACAGGCCCAACGTACGGCGCTTTGACAGCCTTCTTCCTGATCACGGCGGTCTCTCTGGCGAATAATGGCGGCGCGTTTTGATCTCGCGAACGCCTCGCGGTCAGTACTCAAATCGTACGACAACTTGAAGTCTGGATCGATGCTGTACATCGTGGTGGTCGCAGAACAAGAACTTATTATCAGTTCACGACACTAACTCTGCGTAACGCGTTTCCCAACACGTTTCCAATCACCATGCCGTGCATGTATACGCCGTCGAGTTGCGGATTTTCTTGGTCGGTAACACGGTAATACGGAGTCCTGTTCAAACGACTTTTTATGTAATCGAAATTCACTTTCATAACATCGCTTTCCATCAGCTCATTCAAACTATTTTCATCCGGAATGATGCTACTCGCGTTGAAATACGCCGTACTCTTGTCGATTACCAGTTCTACCCCGTGTGCATGGCCTAAATAGAACTGACCCTGTATCCGTTCCGTACAGGATCGTAATACGCTTCGCTTGATGTCCTCGTCGACGTCGAAAGGCACTTTAGGGTAATCGGATGCGATATCTGGTTCGTTGTCGAGATCGTCTTCAAATACCAACGGATCGTATTCTGGGTCTGGTCCTAGTATAGGCTCTTTGACGGACGTATCGACTTCGTCAAGAGATTCGTTCTCCCGCAGACGTCGCGTTTCCGAAAAGGTCTCCGCGTCCGGTGTTGACATCGCTCCTCTCTTAGTTGCTACGTATCCCGTTATATAGTCGTTCAGTCCGATATCCTATATGCTACCGACCAAACTCTTTCGTCGATTTTTTCACTGCATACGACATGCCGCGTTCTCCCACAAAAATCCACGCGTTCGTACAAGCTGGTCGCGATGCTGACGCGAAACCGTTCGGGCCGCACGGTAGTTTGTCCATGAAAGCCAGTCGCTGGAAATGTTTTTGATTCGATTTTGTACACCTGACGGGAAAGTTAAAAATACCGTCGGTGGAAATAAGATCACCGGTGGCCACGCACGGAGAGCACGCGTAAGGAACCTGAAACAGTTCCGGACGTAAGCTTGTTGTCTCGCTCGCGTTTGCATTTTCAACAGTGGGTCTCCTCTCTTTTTCGGTGTATCGCACGATATCCGTCGAAACACCGTTTACCGGCACTGGACCGACACCGTGACGTCTCAACGGGCCGTGTGTCGGCAGACAGTTACAAAATCCACCAGTGAGCGGTTTCATGATACCGACGGCGTTAGCAACGTACTTCGCACAGTTGTTTCGAGTCCTCTGAAACCTGTTTTCGTCCATCAAAATGTACTCGTTGTTCATGTAGTCACGCGGACCCTCTACGTACTCTCCCGGTGTACACTTGAAACGGGACACCTCGTTGTGCGGATCCAAAACCGGGTCCATTCGACTGGACGGTGGTAATCGGTAACTGTACGACCGTTCGCCGTCGTTCAGTTTTCCGCCGCACACCAGTATGTCACCGCCGTCCACACCGCCAAAAACGCTCGGCCACAGCGGATGACAAGACCAACTGTTGTCGGGACCGCGAACTAACTTCGACGTGGCAGTGTTACATCTCGTCACGGACGTCCCTTCTCTCACGCAGTACGTTCCGAGTCGGGACGGGCGTTTTCCGTTGATAAAAACGTCTTCTGTGACGGCTATTGCTCGATAAGCGTTGGGAACTGCAGATCCACACGTTACGTCACAGTCCGTGCTCTGAAAAGCCGTAACACCACCGCTGTTTACGTACGTCCCGGTGACAGAGTCACAATTCCCGGTGGACTTGTCGTTGCCGTCCAATAAATACATCAACATGGATACGACTGTGCAGAAAAAGGTAATGACCAGGAGACTCATCGCGATCCACGTCATCGTCTCTGCTGAAAACGGTTTACACTTACGTTTCAATTGATGCCGTCCGTCTCGCTGCGTGAAACCATTTACGGGCTCTAGACCACATCGTTTGGTTCGTGACAAGAAGAAGGATATTGATTAGAAATATGAAATAAAACCCCGTTCTCGATAGATCCATGCACCAAATAACGACGAACAAATACAGCAGCACCGATATGACGAACAACACGTCCGATGCCGCTATCTGTTCCCTATTCAGTTGCGCCCTGGACTGTATCACGAGTGAACCGCCCCGAGCTTCGCGGACGCCCGAGAAGGACGGTGGCGTCGTTGACTCAGCACTAGCGTGATACGATGTCTCGCCCTCCATATGTTGGTTCGTCTTCGGACTTATTATTGCGACGCACAACTTATGAACACGGACATTATTAAGTGTTAGCAGACATGAGCACGGCCGGTTACGAACTCCCGGTGATGATGCACACGAGCAGAGCGCCGAGCTCGTTCGTCCCGATCAAGAGGTGTGGAAAAGCAAACACACCCAGGAACCGGACTCCACGTAGGTCGCCTTCGCCGACGTTTCGCGCCGGTTCCCGTGTGTCGCGCTCGCCCTGTTCCAGCCCGCGTAAATCACGATCACCACCGCGCTCGGGTTCGGTAAAACTTGTAAACGGCAGCTACGCTTTCGACGATAAAAAGGTGCCGAGTGCCAAAAAGAAGGTGACCGGTGGGAAAGCCGGAAAGAAGGCGAATAGTCCGAACGGGAGACGACCCAAGAAACCGGGTAGGACGGAACGTAAAGATTTGGAATGTGCAAAACAAATTCAGGAAAAGAAGAATTTTAAATTAAGTGGAAAGGTTTCTAGCACGAGGAAGCTAAAGTCGAAAAAGTAGAATTTTCCGTGTCCCTCCGGTACGGACGCCATCCAACTAAGACACCTTTACGTCATATCGACGCGATGACTTCTATGCCGTCGTTGGAGACTCTTTCTGGTCCTCTGTCAAACTCCGCGCGTGCCCGGCCCCGATCCGTATCTCCTCCGCGTTCGCCACCGTTCAGACTCGACCTGCCTTCTACGTCTGGAAAAAGGGTGGCGCGTTCCAGGTCGAGATCCCCGCCACAGAACTCCGACGACGATGGCGACGACGGCGGTTCTTGCGACGATATTGATGCAGCCTTGGTCGGGAAAGACGGTCTTCACCATGGCCAACGGGTCACGCCCGCTCGATTGAAGAATCCCGGTAAATACACCGATAGATCTATGCGTCAAGCGCACAGTAAGAGATCGCGCGGCCGCGAGAGAACCGCATCACTACCTTCCGTTATGGGTGAGAACCAACACGTCGAAGGTACCTGCGTGAACGAGTACGGTAACATACGGGCGTGCAAAGAACTCGTCACGCGAATGAACTACCGACCGACGTACGTGATCAGGGAGCGGCTACCGCTACAGATGCTGTACGCGATGTTGTTGGACGAGCAACCGGAAGTCGTGAGCACGTACGACCCTTTACTTGTCAAGTCGTATCTGGCCGGAGTCATACGTCGCGCGTTGGGCGATGGAGACACGCTTGAACCGATGGGTTGGAAGAACCTCCAGAAATTCGCCATCCACACGGTTAACCTCCTGTCTCAACTCAACACGATGACGGGTGGTATTGACCCTATCACGGTGGTTGCCGAGAGGTACCTACCGCACATGCCTCTGCGAACCGCCTATCACACGATTAAAAATTCAATCAAGCGCGTGAACGACCCGTCGCCTTTGAGTATTTTGGAAAATCTTAAATCACTTGTAAACACGGTTGTGCCCCACGTTCGATTGTGGGCGTACGATGTAAAGAGTTCAAAGGCGGTCAGAAACGTGCTCCTGCGTCAGGGACAACTAAAAACGCATCCGTGGGATCGTCTTAAGGAAAATTTAGAGCGTTCGATAGAACTGTTTCGTGATGGTGGCGAATTCGATTTGGTTGTGCGACGAGATGACGACGTAAGAATCGCCGCCGATAGAAGTAGTAGAACCAGAGGCAGGCCCAGAGGCGGGGGTGGAAGAAGAGGTCGAACTCGTGTCACGGGTATTACAACATCTGGTCAACCTACCGTGTCTGAAATAAACACACGACCCGAAAATTCGATTACACCCAACGTTGATTACGAGGGACCGCCACCGACTCCCGGCCGTTTTCTGGGACGGTCGGAGCGATCCAAAAGTCCCGCGAATGGCAAAAAGAGTAAGAACGTTAACAATAGATCACCCCCACCACCGACGTCTCCCGGACGTTCCTCGAACGCGGAGGAGGGAAACGGAAGAACTGCCGGTGGGAAAAAAAGGCCGGCGTGGCTTTCGTTGGCCGACAGTTTCAGTCTGTGAGCCGATCCGTAAAGTGGGGGTGACACTACAAGTACGCAACTGTAAATCGATTGCAACATGTCAACGGGCCTCGGACAGACATTGTCCGGCACACTCGTCCTCGTGGCGTGTTTCCTCGTGTTCGCTATATCAATCTGTTGGGTCTCGTGGGCGAAACATCCGGCCGATACGAAACCGGCACAACCGATGGATCGGCGAGAGAAGCATGAAGTGAGCGTTTCGACGGAAACAGCCTGCAACGTAGTCACCGGGTCACCGTTAATCCTAATAGACGATACCGGGGACGCGCGACAAGCCTGTCGATGTCACTGGCCGACTCTTTTCGGGCAAAAGAACCTTTTCTCCGATTGTGATGTGCATCGCGCGTGCGACGGCGGAATAGGTACACTGGTACACAAAGTGAGTAGAAGACCACTCACACAGGGCGTTCCACCTGTAAACATACACGACTACGAGTGTTCGGCTTGCGATCGCTGCAATGTTCCGGGAACCGATCCTCACACCGGATTACCTTCGTGTCTCCCGATGCCTTTCAATGAAAGGGAACGCGACATGTGTGTCTACGACGTGAAATCCGAGTACGACGTGTACAATGACGACGAGCACGCGGACGATACGGTGGCGGACCACCGAACGACCAAGACGATGTTGTCTGTTAGAAGCCGATTTGTAGACACCCGGTTTTTTTCCATGTTCGTGGATCGCGTGCGTGACACGGCGTGGATTCCGAATCCCTGTTCGTTCGATCTGTTCACCGGCGCGGACCTGCAAGGTGGGTGCGAACTGCGTATGACCCGCAAATCGAATACCGCCTACTGCGCACCGCTGCAAGACAATTTCATGACCGCGATCAAAGATGACTCGTATCTGGCGAACAACTCGGGGCAGTTTCCTAACGCCTGTTTTCGTTTTACATCTAACGAGGAACACGTGAACGGTTATGTGATGGAATACTTCGTACGGGAACGTCGAGGGTTGGATTTGCCGGCCCCGGTCGTGTCGATGCGCATAGAAAAGAAATACGTCTTGAACAGTGTTCTCGGCGGACTGGGTCTTGGGCGTGAACGGGAAGCGAAAATGTTGCTTTTCACGCAACCCGAACCGCCGTCCGACGTGAGTGAGTTCCCACACCCTTTCAACGCACGGCGAATGGCTGATTTCAAAAAAGAACTGAACCACTGGCGCGATGAACTGCCGTCCAAGTGTATCGCGCACTACAAAACGCTGATAGTTTACAACTGTTCTGCCCCCGTGCAACCATTAGAGATTCCAAAGTGCTCGAGTGTCGGTGAACCCTTTGGATTTCTGCAGAACGCTAACAAAATTCCCACCGGCCTGTTTGGCGACGCCGAAGAGTACGCAAAATCCGCGGTGGCGTGCCTCGAACCCGATTACGACGCGCGGTTTCCGATTGTGCCGAACTACAACGTGAGACCCGGATCGACAAACGCCGATCCCAGTTCTGCTATTCTGTTTTACGACAAAACAAACAACACGGTCTACCCGCACTGGAAAGACGTCGGTGACAAGGTATCGACAGAAATTGGTACGATTCAACGCTACGTTCGAGAAAAACTGCGATCTCTGCCTAACGACGCGTAATGTATGAGGGCCGAACCCAATCGTTTCGGATTTCCTTTCCAAAATAGTACGTTACAAACAAATGTTCGTTTTTATCGACACGAACCGTCGTTACTTTTACGGCTGAAATAAAAGCTATACCGGTCTATTGTTTTTTTTTTAATTAAATATATTTTCATTCTATACCGTATTGGAATGTTGGCAAGGGGAAATATGAAAAACCCCCTCAACGAGATGAAATGTTTGTTTGTTAACCGTTCGGAATGTAATCTCGTAGAACACGTCGGTTTACTCGTTCGTCGATACCGTTCCAAAAGGATTTCCATCTTCCGTAAAAGTACTTGTTGTTCGACTCATTCGAGTATGCTGCTATATCTATATCGTGTGCGTAAACATCTTGGCTGTTTTTTTGACAGTTCTTTATGGACTGGAAAATTTCCGGCGTAATGGTGGGGATCTCTTTGACGGCGCCGTCGGTTACAGACGTCGGACAGTAGAAAACCCCTTCCGGTGTCAAGGCGACACACTGTTCCGAGAGTTTTTCCAACAGAATCGCATAGTTGTTTTCACCATAACAGTGTAGCTGACAATTGCGCATGTAATCGATGTAGTCCATAACGTTTATCACCACCAGTCTGTTGACCGTACCGTCGGATCGTGCATAACTGACGGGCGTGGTGTGAACTGTGTACGAGTGAAAGTCATCCGAAACGCCGGATAGATTGAGTACAGTCGTCACCATCCTAGACGGATCGAAGGCGAAATATAGGCGATGGCGGGTTTTCGCTATGTAGATCGTGTACGACCATCGCTTACCAGCGTCATTCCAGTACAACTGGGTCGGTTCATCCAGAACGAACAGCGGACTGTTCACGCATAGGGTTTCTTCGCAAAACTCTCTCGTCGCCGTTTCGATCAGGTCCCTGTCACCCCTCTCTTTCATTCCGCGCGGAATCTGAAACATCTCGAGGAACACGTCCGGGCGACAGTTCTCGCGTTGTTTCTGTCGTTCGTCGCACGTACGTCGACTCGACACGTGATACGGTAGCGAGCGGGCTACACAACAGGTGTTACCGGCGGCGTCTAAAACGAATAGACCCGCTCGTTTTTTCGCGTTTGCCATCTATGAAGAGACTTAAACATGAGGCGTGGTCTCAGTATCCAACGGATTCCGAGCGTCCTACGAGCGTTCCTGCCGCAAACACTCGACGACGCGTCGGGCCAGACACTGACCGAGAGGGAGTATTACGTGTCAATGGAGAAAATGTTTTCTTCGAGACACGTTCTTGGCGACCGGGCTTCGTCCGCGGAATACGAAAATTGCGGCCAGTACGTGTTTTCCGACGAAGATCGATCCGAGTTGGAAATCTACCACATGGAGCACCTACTCAGCGGCGGATGGCTGTTCGATCACTCGACACACGCGCGCTATTCCTACTACCCTTCAGACATCTTTCCACTCGGCTCGAACGAGGAGTATGGGTTTTTCATGCGCGCGTGGGTGAGAAACGTCAACTATCCATACGTTTGTCGCCTGTACAACAGGGAAGGGCGTTTTGAAGAACTGCTGAAAGCCGTCGTACCGCCCCACGTCTGCCCCTGCGAATTCCTGATGTCGTTCAACATCGCCGGCCGAGAAGTGTGGAAACCGTGCTCCCACGGCGGTGATTACGGTTCGTTGACGCGACTGGCGGTGGAAAACGAATTGCTTTTCAGGTCCACGTTTTTTAATAAAAAGCGATCCGACGTGCTGTACACCCACACTAACCGATGGGTGTACAGCACGTTCGTCTGTCCCCACCGAGGAGACTGCTGTCGATCCAACCCCCGCGTCGACCAATCGTTTCGCACAACGAGTGGCAACACTACAATCGTAACGAAAGATTGGTTTCGCTACAAAAAGCTGGATACGACTGTCAACAGACGGCGCCGCTACAACGATAACGCCGACACTGTCGACGAGCCTGTCGGGGACGTTACGAAGGCGGACGTTGACCGCCGCGGTCCGGAACACTCCGAGACGGACGTGCGACAGACCCGCATGCGCCGCATACTCAGTGAGCTCTTCTTCGGCCAACGCTTCACAGAAGAACACGATTCTGCCGATTTCCACGACTCGTTGTTGGTTCGTTGCGAAGATTACCGTTCGTACCTGTACTCCCCGTTACTGAAACTGGACGCGTGTAAGCACGAGAACGAGGACGTGTCCTACGAACAGAGACGCAGCGGGGACGAAATAGCCACAGAGATCCGAAAATGCAGGCACTGTGGAAGGATCAGGATGGCGTAAATGACGGTCGCGTAGTTCTGGACGAGGCTTCCGTGTTGACAGCCGGCGATACGGTGATGTTCGATGACAAGACCGATGTTATACACGTGAACTCGATGTACAAGTACAGCGAATTGCGATTTAGAAAAGAAGAAAAATTTTCGGTCCTTCCTGCACGCGTAAAGGCACGCGTCGAGGGCGTGCTACTGAATTGGTTGTTTCAAAAACCTCGGACAAGACTGTGTTTAGCGAACACGTTGGGTATGTCGCTGACCATATTGGCCCACGCCACGCATCACATCTACATGGACTGGTGTCGTTTCATGGATGCCGAACTCGACGACGCCGTCCTGTTGCGCGTCATTCGTTGTTTCAACACCTCCGTACCCGAACCCGGCACGTACGTTGGTGAGATAGTGGCTCAGTTTTTTCAACATTTCAGACAACAATCGAATTTGAACGTCAAACGCAAAATCGGGCCTGACGAGAAACAGACGACGGCATCTCAGCCGGCCGAAACCAGCAACACAGGAGATACACCGACGAAGGACGGGGCGGGTGAGAAGGCGTTAAACCACCAAGGAGGTTACACCGGCCGACAACAATCGAGATCCGACGACAGGAAATTCGAAACAATAATGTCTTTAAACCGCTTGCCCAGGGTGTCGATCATGTTCAGAATGACACAGAGGTCGGCTTTGTCGAGCCGTGTCACCGAGTCGGTCGGCTCGTCTTCGGCTCGAGCCGACCCGGTGCTGTTGGTTGAATACCTGAAGAAACGCGTCTTCGGTTCGCTCTGTTATGGCGACGGATCGAGTTATTTGAGCCGCGTGGAACACGAGTTCACCGTTCATCAGTACGCGGATTCTCCCGACAAAGAGCTGTACTTCACTCTGGACATCGTTCGAAACAAGAGCTACGACCAGGCACTGGACAACGTGTTCGAATCCGTTCACCTGTACAACCTGTCACTGGGAAAGACCAACCACCGGTTGGGCGAGTGTAATGTGGTGTTCTGCAGCGACACCATGTATTTCATGGGACTGTCCAAACACCTGTTTGTCGACAACTCGGTAACGTACATGTACTGCTTCTTGACGGACAAATATAAACCCGTCGTCGAAAGCAAGGAGGACACGGACGCGTTCGGACTGGCGAAAATACTATCCAGCGTCGAGTTTTCCACCAAGTGTTCTCTAAAAAGAAACCACAACAGGCGGATGGGTCACGGGCCGTTGACCAGCGTCATTTCGGAAGGGGGACTCAACGAGAGCGCCAAGTTTGTCAACAACCTGTTACGTAAAGACATACTGTGTCCGGCGGCGAACCAGTATCCTGAACCACAATCGCCCACGTACTCACCGACCGGTTCGGGTTCGCTCGGCGAGTACATTCTCCAGCACTCTCCGCACACCGGTTCCGGCGACAGAACGAAGCGGACATATGTCATCAACGAACCGTACGTCAACACGTTTTTGAATCGGCCCGTCGAATGTGGCAACATGTATTGACCTAGGCATCGCCAGTCGCCGCGGTGTACGGAATCGCCCAAACCATGGAGTACGAGACTACCGTGTCCCTGGTTTTCGGAGGGGCGTTGTTCAACCGGATCCACGGACTGCTCGAGCACCGTTTGTGCACAGAAGAAGATCTGGACGTATACAATTGCAGCGACCAGTCTGTTACCAGGGACGAGAATGGCGGATACAAGTACAGAGAACTGAAACAGCTCTCTCCTCACGGGACTCGCACGTCCTGGGACAGAAAACAAGTTAAGCTGTTCAAGGAACTACAGGTGCCCCACATCGACACGGCCACGGGGCGCGTGATTTTCGTCACCACAACCTACAAGGCTTCGACGGAAGAAATAATGACCGAGAGCCAGTGGAAGCTCGCGGTACGAGAGAATCACTCGAATACGGCGTGCATACGATCGACCAATAAACACCGTCTGTCCTATCCACCGGAATCCTTCACGGACCTGTTCAACGGACAGGTTCCTGAATTCACAAGACTCTCGCTCGGTGAATACTCGACCTACGGTGGAACACTGGAGGCGAGAACAAAGTGTGATCCTGTATACTATTTGGAAATCGAGAGTGAATACACTACCGAATTGGAGGGTTCGGAGGAGATCGGGCGTAACGCGGAAAGAATTATCAACATCCTATTCACCGTACTGCCGTACGATCTGGTCGCGAGTACAATGCGCAACGACGCCGCCGCGACCGTACGAAGAGAACGGACCGACAACATATTCGACGAGTTCAGACGGCGGTTCGTAAACTACAACCGCTTGCGCGGAGACCTGTGGCTGGCGGCGACCGACGATCTGAAACTGTTTCTCATGCCGAAGTGGGACGGCGTGAAAGCGATAGCTAACTATTGTAACGGGTTTCTGTTCATCAGAGACGCCTGTGGAGCCCTTTCCACCTACAGGGTGGACTTGCCTTTCGACAACGATCTGATGTTACAGTTGGAAATCGTAGACGAGGCCGGTGCAAAACTGTACGTGGTCACCGAGATCCTGGCGGTTGTTGTGAAAACTCACAACACTCTGTACCACGTTTACAGTAGAAACAATACGCTGGAAGACACCGGACGGTGTGCGGGAAACGTGGACTCCACCAGTGTCACGATAAAAACACAATTCAATAACCCGAACAACAGATGCAACACATACCGCCTTGTAGATCCTCTTTACTCACTACTCGTCATGCATTTTTTGAACGGGGACCGGCCACCGGCGGGCGAAAGGGGGTACGAAGAACTGTACGCGGTAAACACGTACACGCGGTCCGACTCGCCTGCATTGATTTTCACCTCGGTAGCACTCGCCGTCAAAGCGGAAGAAGTACTGGGTGTACTGGACAGATTTCACGACTACGAAACTGGGAAACGTTCGACCAGACAGTGGGATGGTCGCGAAGAACGAAAAAAGAGAAAGGGTTGTTTGCGAAGACTCGCGAATCACTTCCCGTCACACTTTCAGAAGAACCCTCGTTTTGCCAACCTTTGCGAGGGGTTGTTGGTGGCTTTCGTCTTCCCCGACCGCTCACCTCACCCCCTCACTCCTTCCTCCGCGGCCCGGAGGCTCCCATCTCTTCCTGGCCACGGATACATCAAAATCAAGCTTCTAGACACCGTAGACTTGGAATATCACATAAGACTCGGTGTCGCATTTTCAGCTTCCGGTAAACACCGATTCCGAGTGCGAGGCGTTCCAGCAACGTTCTCCGGTTGGTTCGACCGTCCGTACCCCGTCGTCAACGATCGTGTCATCATCGAATGTTACCGCGATCGCGACCTGAACTGTATGGTGTTCCTCAAAGACCGTCCCGACAAGAACAAGGCAGACGGGGACGACAAGATAACTGCAATCGATGACGAAATAATCGTAAAGTGTTCTATTCCAGAAAATTAAATCAGGTGTTGTATCACCGAAACGCAACGAGTGGCCAACAAAATAGTCATGGACCCACACCAAGCCACATGGATCGGATCCAATCTAAAAGAACAGATATTGGACTTCGGCGGCGTACCGCGTCCAGGACACCATCCTACTCCACCAAAACTGGATGTCCACCGCCCATTAACCAGAGACGATTGGACCTCGGACACCATAAGGCGACAAGAGTTAAAGGTATTTGTAATAAACAGAGTGTGGGGTATCATTATTTTTGGATTTCATACACAACGTCCCATGGTGCATGGAACTATTCAATAGTTGTTATAGGTATACGGGTTGTAGAATAAAGAAATGTAACGATAATACGTATTCATTGTTTCAATAAACAGGATATGGTATAACATACATGTGTTTCAATCTAATGCTAAACCCAATTCCCCGCCAATAATATCGAATAACATGCTCAATATCTGAGCCACCTCCAATTCTATATACACCGAGGACAGTGTGGCGTCCGGATGCAGCGCCAGCGAGTCTTGCAGCGACATCTTTGATTGTGGATTCTCGGAGTACAGTTTGGCCCAATAGCGTAATATGTTGGTCGACGCACGACTGTACTCCTGATTGTCCGTAAGCAGCATGTACATTACTCTCTCCTCCGTCGCGCCTACGGGTCCGGTCTTCTTCATAAATAATGTCAGTGTCTCGCGTAGATTCGTCAGAAGATGGATCCCTATCGTTGGTAGATAAAAGAGAACCACATCTTGGATGCTGACCTGAACATTCCGAAGTCGATGTTGAGTCTTCCTCGGAGCTTTCTTTTTCTTCAACTGCACTTTCGATGTCGCTCCGTAGGTCTGTTTCAATTTCTGCTTCTTCTTCGGAGGTTCTTTCTCCACCGGTAAATGTTCGTCTAAAAGAGGTGTGTTGGGCTGGACATCCATCTCCACTTCTCTCGCTACCCGGTTCTCACGTTCGGTGTTGTCCGGTACAAGACGGGACGGGGAAAATAAAAAAAAAATAGAATGAAATTTCCAGTCGGTTACAACGACCCGAGGACGATTCTACTATTAACCATATTCTTTTAAACCGATGGTTAGTAGTCTCTCCCCTGTAATTTATTCTGTTAACCATCTTCTGTTAAACGTGTTGTCATAGGTATGTTAATATTATGACTACTGAGTAAAAACAACAAGTGTAATTTATTTATACTAAAAATGGTACAGATATGAAAAAATATATATACGAATCTCGTTCGGTGTTGATCCGCTTCCTCCCGACTCAACTGTTTCTGCACGGCTCATCGAGACGGTCGTTACGATCTCTTGTTCGTGTTCTCCAGACGATAGCATGCCATCGCGTGCACATTTTTTGAGGCACATCTCAGGCGGCGGCTCAAGCGACGGTGGTACGCGCATCCATCAGAAGCGTGGAGGGTCTTCAGAACCTCGAGTCGAGGGCAATCTCCTCCCATCACCCTGACGTCCGATCTCCGGACTCCCAGCCTGTTCACCAGAATATCCACCTTGTCACGACATTTCACCACCACCTCTCGGCCGGTACCAAACAGAGTTTTCGTGTAGTTGCGAAGCTCGCTCTCGTCTACCAGACCGTCCTCCCATCGGATCCCGTGTAAATTTTCGACGACGAAGGCGTTTCTTCTCGAGAACGGGTTTTCTTCTGGCGCTTGCCTTATCGTAATGCATGTCGGTGCCGTCTCGTCAGTTTTTACGGCAAACTCTTTGAGTACGTAGTCCGTGTTGGAATATAGGCATTGCACGTCGACGACGACAGGTGACTTCCCAGCCGTCATTTCTCTGATGGCCTCTTGGAAAGCCACGACTTCGGGATTTTGTCCGACGTGTTCCACTACCGCTTCGGGTGGTGACGGTCTCTCTGTGAGTAAAGATCTTATCCTTTCCATGACGTGTGGAATCGGCAGTTCACGTCGTTCTCCAACAAGTTTCTCCAGATGATCCAGGAATCTGGCGGTCGCTGAAATCATCTCGGACATCCTGAAAGCAACGCAGATACTTTTAACGTAGGATAGATACGTGTGGCTTCATTTCTGTTTCAAACCGGCACAACGAGACCATCGGGTATTTTCAAAAAGATTTATTTCGTTGTACCTACTCATTTCATGTAATTATTAATCGACATCAATTGCTACATCAGATCAAAATAAAATTTTAAAATACACACAATAAATCTTATTTTTTCCGTAGTAAAATTGTTTTTGTTTATTTATAAGTCTCAACGTGTTGTAAGATGATATGGCGCAAATATATACGTATAAAAGTAGTTTTGCTAGCGTAAACGGCTTAAAATTACATTCGTTTTTAAAGATCACGCCTTAATGTGAATTGTACAATACTTACGTTTGTTTCTGCATGTGACGCGCGGTGAAGTATCGTTTGGTGAATATTGGCTGGGAGAGATGAGAAGTACACAAAAGCTACACTGACACTGATTACAGTTACGTAAAGGCAATCCTTTTATACAAGATTCGATGTGTTGATAGAGATGTACTGTCCATCTAAAACAGTAATCCACGAAATGAGACTCAATCCCAGTTTCAAGCCTTGGGACCGACCTACTCGAGAATCATCTTACGACTGTTTAACAACTCCGCCGTCCATGTATTTTTTTCGGGTTTTCATACCATTACACTCGAATTCGTGTAAAACAAACACACACACACACACACACACACACACACACACACACGGCGGTCGGCAGTTAGCTAGAAAGAAGAGGAATCTCCTTAAAATGCGACGAACATAACCTCACTTTAGTATGTATGACCGTCGCCCCTGAACTCAGACATCAGACTGATGGTAAAAATCCCGTTTTTCCCACAATTCCCTCACATTTCCCTACAAATCCCGCATAATTCTAGGAAATATTACCCCCACCACCGGTTCCGACCAATAGGAGGCGGTGGGCGGGGCTAAACGGGAGAAATTTGCTATATATTCAGTGTGGCGTTCGCGCGCGATCCTATACCAGCTTCTTGTCCAGTAGAATGAGCATCATAAGAAGCTCCCGGGAAGGGGCCGACGCGAAGCTGGTGTGGTGTGAGGAAAATAACAATAACGACAACCAAGAAATCTCGTTGCTGACCGGAGTTCGTTCGAAAGACGTTCCGGCCTTCAATACAATTTGTAAATAACCAACCAGTGGTTATTTTACGTCTGCGGACCGAATCAAACTTATAAGTGACGTCAAGCATGGACAACATCTCCGGTGATCTGTTTGTCGGAGAAGCGAAGTTGTTCTTTATGCATCCACGACACTTCTCCAAATCTCCGTTCCGTTTGGCCCACGCGCCCGCTTCGCTAATTGTACGCATTGCCAACCCCGACATGGTATTGATTTGTGATTCACGCATCGACGCCGGACGCGTCGCTAAAACACTCATCGCGTCCGACATCGCCACCGATACGGCCGTTTCTCCGCATGAGCCTGACAACTCGTCCCGTTGGACCAATTTAGTGGAGACCACCGACGGCAGACATTGGTCTGACGGTGAATACAGTTACCGTGCCAGAACAAGTTCTTTGCCGGGCTCGAAACGGGCGGGTATGCGCGTCGAGTCTTCGTTGGCCCTTTTCGTCGCGCAGCTAACGCCGTCCGTGGCCGAGGCCGTGACCGATGGACGAGCCATTGTGATCAGTCGTGCAAATAATTTCGTAGACGTAGGCGTTCGTGCGCGTCATCTTTTCAGAGCGTATGGTAATCACGTATTCGCTTTGTACGAAACCGGGACGGAGGAGGAGAAACCCGACCGGCAGCAGGTGACCGCACTGATGATCGTTGGAAGATTTTGGCCTAAACAGACACAGGAATCACATCGTCCCGTATTGACGGTGGCGCGCCACCGTCGTGTTAGGGACGCCGGACCCGGAGGTCGTATATTTTGCTTGTGCCTGGGAACGCACCTAGCGACGTCTCTTGCCGGATTCAGTGCCGAGGATGTAGCCAGATCCAAAAACCACTACGAAGGATATTTCGGTGACTTGACCTACAAGTCGATGTTTTCGACTCGCGACGCGTTATTCACAATCTAAGTAGAAACCCGAAGCGTAAATGTACTTCGCAATGGAACGCGGAACGGGAACGGCTGTGAATCGCGACAACGTTGACATGTGGTATTGTCTGGGCTGTCGAAAACACACCCACACCTTGAGTATCAAGAAAACGACCTTCCTCACAAAGAAAGGTGGTCGCCGACCGTATCACCGTGGACTGTGTGCAGTCTGCGACCGCAACAAGTCCAACATGAGACCCTGGTGAAACGCGAACGGTTCTTTGACACACACACATACACACACCGATTGCAGTGTATTAGTTGATCCACCACCAGTGATTTGGACAGTTCGAAAACATATCTTTCGATACGTACAGCGGTCGGGATAAAATAAATACGTGTGAAGGTAAAATTTAATGTTTTTTTTAAATTTTACATCATCGTTGGGATGAGCCGGCAACGCAGTGAACACAGTCTACGATTCGCCCAATCGCGGTGTCGTAATATCTTGACGTGGGGTTCGACCGACGGGTACCGGCGATGGGCATACTCGGGAACATGTCTTCTACGTTGTTGTGTAACTCGTCACAACCGCACTGGTGGGCAGTTCCCAAGTCGACGGTTCTGGTGTGCGCGACAGAACCATACGGAAAAGGGGATTTATCCTTCTCCCGGAAGTCGAAAACGTCGACGCCTTTTGGTAGCGCAACGAGTTCGGCGACATCAACTACATTACCGTTGGGCTTCACCAAACGCAGAATTTTTTAAAATTTTACTTCAAGTACTTAACTGGTTACCAATCAACCAAAATTAAAAAAAACACTGTTATTTCCAAAATATGCCAACTAATCAGAGTCTTCTTCTGGGTACATGGGGGGTGTTGTTGCTTCTCGTAGATTTTTGAAGTAGTCATGGCACACAGTTGGGAGAGTTGGGAGTATTGGCAGTAGTGCTATCAGATCATTGTATTTTGCTACATTTATTGGTAGTCTCTGGTGTGATACTAATAGAAGAGTTTCCGGGAACGGTAGTTCTTGTCCTCTACGGGATCGGAACATAACTCATTTTCTGAAAAATCTCCGTCAAATGAAGTTTTGAAGAAGAGATGACCCATGTTTTCTTGTCTGGCTTGTATGTGTATAAAATGTGACATGAGAAACAGTGTTTTTGTCAATATCATACTTCCTGGACACAAACGGAGAATCTTTGCCTTTTAGCAAGGACTCAAAAGTTTTTAAAATCCTCTAATTCCATGTTAAATACAGAGTATTTTGAAGAAGTTTGCCGCACCAATTGTTGCCAGTCCCAAGGTGTAAATATGCTCATACTGTTAGCTTTCTTTATTTTTCTCTCTATGAGAGCGTGAACAGTATCAGCCTCCATATGCGTATGACCTTTGAGCAAAAACTTTTGATTAATGGTTTTTATCATAGATTTGTTTTTGTGTTGACCATAACAGTTGTCAGTCCATAAAGTGATATCTTGAACAGCTGAACCTGAAATCACATTGTCAGCCCACTTCATGATAGCTGGGTAATTTCATTCCCTCCTCTTGCTCCTTTTGTTTCGTCCCACATCAAGCAGTGAACTGTTGAGTCACAGGCATCATGTATATTAAAGTCAAGAGTCCACAGTTTTCTTTTGTAGAGGCTCAGCCACTTGTAATTAAAGGTGTTCGGTATAACACTTCTGTAAATCACCATCAAAACTTTATAAGAATGATCCTCCTTGGCAATTTTTGAGTCTGCAGCTTTCAAATCGTAACGCTTTGATCATATATGTGATTCTTGTACTCGGCTTGTATTGCCTCTCTTTCTAACTGATTCAAATTACCTTTAAGTTTAGCTTGGTAGGAATCGCATATATCGCATGGGTCAACTTCAGGTGGTTTGAAGGAAAGATTGAACCTTTTGTTAAACACGTCACGATACACCCAGTTTTTACCAATATTTTCTTCAGGGATGTTATTCGATTTACAGAACTCAAGGTATATCTCATACATTTTTTAATTAACATAATGCAAATCATGGAATCTGAGGTTATGTTCAGTAAACATCTCGGTGGCACCATGTCAAAAAACACATGGTACCTAATACCAGATCTTTTATAAAAGTTTAAAAGTAAACAGCACTATGTCCAAATGGTGCCTTTTTCCTCTACGGATTTACATTTTAATAAGAGGTATAAAGCACTATAACTAGTTGGTGCTTTTTACCTCTCAACTACTCAGTGACATAATGCCCTTTTCCACTGGGTATCTCCCTTATTAATAAACATTGGACTTAGTGCTTTCTACCCCAAAAAGAAACATACAAGTAGAAAAACTTGGTGCTGGGTATCCCGATTTTGAAAAAAATGGACATAGTGCCCTTTACCTCCCAGGTACAGAATTTAATTTCAAATAGTAACAAACTGTAACCAAGGGAACTAAAAACGAAAAGTAGTCTGCACTACCCAGAACTCGCTCCATAGAATAATGTTTGCCTTATAAAAGGAATCATTAAATCCTTATCGTGTACTATTTCCTGAACCTAAAAAAGTATTATATTATGCAACAAAATCTATAACTTCTTGTTTCGATGTAGGTTATTTACATTTTGTATCTATCTATTTTTTTTTTTTTTTTTTTTTTTTTTTTTTTTGAAGATGAATAGAACCACTTCAAACGATGGCTGAGATTTACTTAATTAACGGAGTTGATTATGTTTTATGTATTATATTTATTGCCCGAATGAAATATAATACAGAGTGGGGTTATGGTTTTGAAATCTTTAAAAT
>NW_025790191.1:0-4564 GCF_021130785.1 Homalodisca vitripennis
TTAAATTTCGAAATCGATGAAAACTTGGTCCTATAATTTGAATTACGTACGATACCTGCCCATGCAATAAGCGTATTAATTTTTTGTGAGATTTGTGTGTGACACTCCACTTCATCCATTGTGGGTTTAACATTATCCCAATACGGCAGTATGCCTGTTAATATGGCCATTCAAAATAAAAGTCGACTCATCTGAGAATACACTACGCGTCTAAAAGTATTTGGTTTTTTGGTCAATTTTTAATTCAGCAATAATTGTTCACTGAAGTTCCATCCGGCGAACACGAATGATCTTCGCTTAGTTCCTGCAACAGGTAACACGGTATGCTTTGAAACCAGACTTATTTAAATAATTTTCCGACTGATTCACGACCTATTCCCATGAGATTATGCTGCAGATCTAAACTGATTTCGTTTGGATTTCATGAAAACTGAAGAATCTCTAAATGACCGTCTTCGTTTGTAACATTACAAGGTCGTCCAGATCTGTCTCGATCCTTAACACTACCAGTGTCTACAAAGCGAGCAACGTTCTGTTGCTTGGATTTTAAAATAGCAGCTCTACCAGGAAAAGTAGCATATAATAAATGTGTTTACTTCTCTGCAGAACGGTCTTACATTATCACCCCAGCCGCGCACGTTAAGAGTGTAATTTCTTTCCACAACTCACTAACAGACATCACTTAAAGACTTATAACTACCCGTAACAGGCTAAGGCTGCAAAACGTACTGACCTGTAGCTTGAGTGCAGACGTGATAAGTGAACTGCTAGAAAGAGGACAGCCCATTATGGGGGAAGTCCATGATGGAAAAAAACCTGAACCTAGAGGCACTGCATTCACATTTCATTGTACTTTAATGCAGCAGGTTTTTCCTGATTACACGGAGATCACATTGTCCATACAGCCGAAAAAGGAACAATTTTAGAACATCTACTTTTAAATGCAGTTCACTTAGAATATTCCTCTTAACTTGTAATAGCTACGTATATAGTTATTTCATATGTAATAAAGTACCATTTTTTAAACTTTAAACATGATTCCTCCGACATGGATCAACCTTTTGAAGAGTCCCGTTTAGCGGCATTGCTTTTCCAGTTCAAGTAGAAATTTTTAAAAGATATACAACCTCAACATAGGATGTCATTTTAAGATTTTCTTATAACCCCCGACGAGCCATCCCCCAAAGGAGAAATCCGACCACCATGTACACAGAAAAGTATCATTACAATTTTCAAGTAACAGTATAAAAAAATTTGGGTTAGATGAAACCCTCTTGTCGTTTAAAAGTTATAAAGTCGTCCTAAGACTAATAGTCACCCCTGTATAATATATATATATCTAATATAAGATATATATATAAGGATATACATAAAACAACACAAACATTTAAATATAAATATGTTATTATTGTATATTATGTAATTCTAATAAATATAAAGACATAACATAAAATATATTTTATATTTCGGTATATATAGGGTGATTCCTGAAGTTCTCCCCCCACTTCTACAGCACATTGTACTAGTAAAAATAAGGGAAAAAATGTTATATAAACTAGGTCCTATAACGCTTCGGTTAGCGAGTTACAGCTTGCGAAAGAATTTCGCCTGAATTCCTGGGTAAAGAGTAAAATAAAGCCATACTGAACATTTGGAAATGTTAATTAAAGTAAGAAATACGTGGATTCTTATGTATTTTTTACCTGATAAAGCTAATAAAATAGGTTTCAGAACTGTACCTATAGTAGTTTTTTAGGGATCTCATGGTTGTAAATGCAAAAAATTTGGGGCGACGAAACAATGTTTTTTTAAGTCTGATGTAACAATAACTTTTTTTAAATTGGTAATGAAATACATAAAATCAACAAACATTAATTGAAGAGAATATAATTCTGGAGAAAATTGACATAATCAAAGTCTAAAATAAAACAGAAATAAGTACAAAAAAATTGATTTAATTCAGTATAAGACATTACATAGTTATTAAGCAAAAATTAATCTGGTTTGGGGCCCAACCGTACGCACCTTTTTAAAATAGATGTTTCGAAAATGAGGCCATCATTATCAATCAATTTTGCAGCTCGTTTGTGTTATTGCTTTTGTTGCGTTTCTTAAGTTTTCAGGACTTATTCCCTGAATTCCTGCACAGCCGAATCCATAATACGGGCAATTAATTCATCACGAGAATTCACTTTTGTCTTGAATACAATTCCTTTTCATCCATCCCCAGATTCAAGTAATCCCAATGAGATAGATCTGGTGATCTTGGTGGCCAAGGGTGAGGCCCACCCCGACCAATCCAGTGTCCAGGAAATTGATGATTTAAGTAAGCAGAAACGTCACGTGAAAAGTGGGGAGGTGCTCCGTCATGCTGGAAGTACAAATTTGTCTGAAGAAATAAAGGAACATTCTATAACAGCTGCGGCAACTCTTCTTGAAGGAAATAACGCAAAAATGAACTCCAGCATTTAAAGGCGTCCAGTGTAATATGAAAATGTCCAATCAGCCGATTGTGCAAAAGGCCACACCAGCAAACATTGACGCCTAAATACGTGTGTTGAAAGTTCTGTTTCCACTACCTCATGTGGATTTTCTTCTGGCCCATGAGTGGATTTCATTGTGCAAGTTATTGACAGCCATCCCGAGTGAATTAGTGCCTCATCCCTAAACAAAATACGCGTATGTAGAAGTTTATTATTAATATCTCAAAAAGTTGCAAAACTCCAAGCGAAGCGGACCATCCCCTATCTGTATGATGTTGAACCTTTTGTTTATGAAACTGATAAAATTAGTTTCGATAAGTGACCTCCACTCCGTTTGACTGCGAAAACTCCTATCCGCATAAAATACGTCAAGTACTTACACCTGGACTGGCGATGAACAGTCATTAATAACAATATCATCAACAAGTTGGACTCTCGTTCATAATTGGTTTTTCTAGTACTAGGTAGTGATCCTGTTTTCGCCGAAGTAGTACGAAAAGTTCCTGAAATTTTTTGGTATCTGGAATCCTCCTATTTAGGGAAACGTTAGTCCATATTCTACTACAGCAGCTCTCCCTAGCATTACCATTATTACAGTAACCCCAAAATAAAAACCATATCAGCGTATTTCCCTCTGATATAAATAATTAAGGCATTTATATCGCTGAATAAAAAAAATCGAATTATACGTAACTCACAGAAAACTTTCTTTAAGAATACTATTTCAACAGAAACCGATCTCCTGCTGTAGCTTGCAAAACACCACTAATAACCTAGTTCTAACGTAACAGTACAGAATACCATTGTTGATCAGCCTGTTATTCGTACGTTACAACTTAGAAATTAATAAAACAAAAAACTACATTTCGATGATTAGTAAACAAAAATGGGAAAATGTTTTGCTTCATTTATTTAACATATGATTTAAATTTTATTGTTAAAAGAAATACAACGTAATAAAAACATGATATTTTTTATTTAAAATAAATTTATGTTTAACTAGTTAAATCTTGTGTTCTCAATTTATCTCATAATTAAGGAACAAACATTATTGTTTTTTGTTTTATTTTAAACTAATTACCGTACAGTATTTCTTTACAGCTAGTAATGTATCATACTGAATAAAAATCGATTTTTTTGTACTTAATTTTCTGTTTTATTTTTAGACTTTGATTTATATAATTTTCTCAGAAATAAATTCTCTACAATTAATGTTTGTTGATTTTATGTATTAAATTACCAATTTTTAAAAATTATTGTACATCAAACTGAAAAAAACATGTGTTTCGTGCCCCAATTTGTTGCATTTTAACCTGAATCCCCTAAAAACTACTATAGGTCTAGTTCTGAAACCTTTTTTATTAGCTATATATCAGGTAAAAATACATACGAAACCCAAATTTCTTACTTAATTAACCGTTTCCAAAAGTTCAGTATGGCTTTATTTTACTCTTTACCCAGGTAAATCAGGGCGAAATCTTTCGCCAAGTGTTCTAACTCTCTAACGGAACGTATTCAGACCCTATGTTTTATATAACATTTTGTTTCATTATTTTTACTAGTAAAATGTGCTGTAGAAGTGGGGGAGAACTTCATGAGATCACCCTGTATATATAAATGTATAATAATTATATATAATTTAGTGCAGAAAGTTCCCTCCCTAGCTGATATACTTGAGTTTTTTTTAATCCTTTTCAAGGGGTTGATTTTAGTGAAAACTGTACTAACCTCAGCAGATGCGCTCATGTCTATTTACGTAGAAACATTCCGTGTACTAAAAGATGATTAAGAACGTTGTTACCCCTTCTAAACACCGCTTACCATCCAATAATATCCAACAAACATCAAACCAATATTATAGTACTGAGATTGTTTTCCACAGCAGACTTGAATGTTTCGGAACTTTTTACCAAACTCAGCAGATTGCTCTTTGTCCCTTACCATTTATTTTCCAGTGTACAAAGAAAATTGGAATGTTTTATTATCTTCCAGTACCGTTTTACCTAATACATATCTTTCCTACTTACTGAAATACTTGCGTGGCTGGCTAGGCTATCCACTTCAGAGTGATGTTTTGGGAA